>NC_092176.1:48587483-48699468 GCF_045791955.1 Oncorhynchus clarkii lewisi | reverse complement strand
CTGTGCCAGGGTATTCTACTGCATTGTATGCTGTACCAGGGTACTCTATTGCATTGTAGTATTTTGTACCAGGGTATTCTACGGCATTGTATGCTGTACAAGGGTATTCTACTGCATTGTAGTATGCTGTACCAGGGTATTCTACTGCATTGTAGTATGCTGTACCAGGGTATTCTACTGCATTGTAGTATGCTGTACCAGGGTATTCTACTGCATTGTAGTATGCTGTACCAGGTTATTCTATTGCAGTGTATGCTGTACCAGGGTATTCTACTGCATTGTATGCTGTACCAGGGTACTCTATTGCATTGTAGTATGCTGTACCAGGTTATTCTACTGCATTGCACGCTGTACAAGGGTATTCTATTGCATTGTAGTATGCTTTACCAGGGTATTCTACTGCATTGTAGTATGCTGTACCTGGGTATTCTATTGCATTGTAGTATGATGTACCAGGGGTTTCTACTGCATTGTAGTATGATGTACCAGGGTATTCTACTGCATTGTAGTATGCTGTACCAGGGTATTCTATTGCATTGTATGCTGTACCAGGTTATTCTATTGCATTGTAGTATGCTCTACCAGGGTATTCAACTGCATTGTATGCTGTATCAGGGTATTCTATTGCATTGTATGCTGTACCAGGGTATTCTACTGCATTGTATGCTGTATCAGGGTATTATATTGCATTGTATGCTGTACCAGGGTATTCTACTGCATTGTAGTATGCTGTACCAGGGTATTCTACTGCATTGTAGTGTGCTGTACCAGGGTATTCTACTGCATTGTAGTATGCTGTACTAGGGTATTCTATTGCATTGTATGCTGTACCAGGTTATTCTACTGCATTGTATGCTGTACCAGGGTATTCTATTGCACTGTAGTATGCTGTACCAGGGTAGTCTACTGCATTGTACGCTGTACCAGGGTATTCTATTGCATTGTAGTATGCTGTACCAGGGTATTCCACTGCATTGTAGTATGCTGTACCAGGGTATTCTACTGCATTGTAGTATGCTGTACCAGGGTGTTCTATTGCAGTGCATTCTATACCAGGGAATTCTACTGCATTGTATGCTGTACCAGGGTGTTCTATTGCATTGTAGTATGCTGTACCAGGGTATTATACTGCATTGTACGCTGTACAAGGGTATTCTATTGCATTGTAGTATGATGTACCAGGGTTTTCTACTGCATTGTAGTATGATGTACCAGGGTATTGTACTGCATTGTAGTATGCTGTACCAGGGTATTCTATTGCATTGTATGCTGTACCAGGGTACTCTATTGCATTGTAGTATTTTGTACCAGGGTATTATATTGCATTGTATGCTGTACCAGGGTATTCTACTGCATTGCAAGCTGTACAAGGGTATTCTATTGCATTGTAGTATGCTTTACCAGGGTATTCTACTGCATTGTAGTATGCTGTACCTGGGTATTCTATTGCATTGTAGTATGATGTACCAGGGGTTTCTACTGCATTGTAGTATGATGTACCAGGGTATTCTACTGCATTGTAGTATGCTGTACCAGGGTATTCTATTGCATTGTATGCTGTACCAGGGTATTCTATTGCATTGTAGTATGCTCTACCAGGGTATTCTACTGCATTGTATGCTGTATCAGGGTATTCTATTGCATTGTATGCTGTACTAGGGTATTCTACTGCATTGCAGTATGCTGTACCAGGGTATTCTAATGCATTGTATGCTGTTCCAGGGTATTCTATTGCATTGTATGCTGTACCAGGGTATTCTATTGCATTGTATGCTGTAACAGGGTATTCTACTGCATTGTATGCTGTATCAGGGTATTATATTGCATTGTATGCTGTACCAGGGTATTCTACTGCATTGTAGTATGCTGTACCAGGGTATTCTACTGCATTGTAGTGTGCTGTACCAGGGTATTCTTTTGCAGTGTATGCTGTACCAGGGTATTCTACTGCATTGTATGCTGTACCAGGGTACTCTATTGCATTGTAGTATTTTGTACCAGGGTATTCTACTGCATTGCACGCTGTACAAGGGTATTCTATTGCATTGTAGTATGCTTTACCAGGGTATTCTACTGCATTGTAGTATGCTGTACCTGGGTATTCTATTGCATTGTAGTATGATGTACCAGGGGTTTCTACTGCATTGTAGTATGATGTACCAGGGTATTCTACTGCATTGTAGTATGCTGTACCAGGGTATTCTATTGCATTGTATGCTGTACCAGGGTATTCTATTGCATTGTAGTATGCTCTACCAGGGTATTCTACTGCATTGTATGCTGTACTAGGGTATTCTACTGCATTGCAGTATGCTGTACCAGGGTATTCTAATGCATTGTACGCTGTACCAGGGTATTCTATTGCATTGTAGTATGCTGTACCAGGGTATTCTAATGCATTGTACGCTGTACAAAGGGTATTCTATTGCATTGTAGTATTTTGTACCAGGGTATTCTACTGCATTGCACGCTGTACAAGGGTATTCTATTGCATTGTAGTATGATGTACCAGTGTTTTCTACTGCATTGTAGTATGATGTACCAGGATATTCTACTGCATTGTAGTATGCTGTACCAGGGTATTATATTGCATTGTATGCTGTACCAGGGTATTCTACTGCATTGTAGTATGCTCTACCAGGGTATTCTACTGCATTGTATGCTGTATCAGGGTATTCTACTGCATTGTGTGCTGTACCAGGGTATTCTACTGCATTGCAGTATGCTGTACCAGGGTATTTTACTGCATTGTATGCTGTATCAGGGTATTCTACTGCATTGTAGTATGCTGTACCAGGGTATTCTACTGCATTGTAGTATGCTGTACCAGGGTATTCTATTTCATTATATGCTGTACCAGGGTATTCTACTGCATTGTATGCTGTACCAGGGTATTCTATTGCATTGTAGTATGCTGTACCAGGGTATTCCACTGCATTGTAGTATGCTGTACCAGGGTATTCTACTGCATTGTAGTATGCTGTACCAGGGTATTCTATTGCAGTGTATGCTATACCAGGGTATTCTACTGCATTGTATGCTGTACCAGGGTATTCTATTGCATTGTAGTATGCTTTACCAGGGTATTCTACTGCATTGTAGTATGCTGTACCTGAGTATTCTATTGCATTGTAGTATGATGTACCAGGGTTTTCTACTGCATTGTAGTATGATGTACCAGGGTATTCTATTGCATTGTAGTATGCTTTACCAGGGTATTCTATTACATTGTAGTATGCTGTACCTGGGTATTCTACTGCATTGTAGTATGCTTTACCAGGGTATTCTATTACATTGTAGTATGCTGTACCTGGGTATTCTATTACATTGTAGTATGCTTTACCAGGGTATTCTATTACATTGTAGTATGCTGTACCTGGGTATTCTACTGCATTGTAGTATGCTGTACCAGGGTATTCTATTGCAGTGTATGCTATACCAGGGTATTCTACTGCATTGTATGCTTTACCAGGGTATTCTACTGCATTGTAGTATGCTATACCTGAGTATTCTATTGCATTGTAGTATGATGTACCAGTGTTTTCTACTGCATTGTAGTATGATGTACCAGGATATTCTACTGCATTGTATGCTGTATCAGGGTATTCTACTGCATTGTGTGCTGTACCAGGGTATTCTACTGCATTGCAGTATGCTGTACCAGGGTATTCTACTGCATTGTATGCTGTATCAGGGTATTCTACTGCATTGTAGTATGCTGTACCAGGGTATTCTACTGCATTGTAGTATGCTGTACCAGGGTATTCTATTTCATTATATGCTGTACCAGGGTATTCTACTGCATTGTATGCTGTACCAGGGTATTCTATTGCATTGTAGTATGCTGTACCAGGGTATTCCACTGCATTGTAGTATGCTGTACCAGGGTATTCTACTGCATTGTAGTATGCTGTACCAGGGTATTCTATTGCAGTGTATGCTATACCAGGGTATTCTACTGCATTGTATGCTGTACCAGGGTATTCTATTGCATTGTAGTATGCTTTACCAGGGTATTCTACTGCATTGTAGTATGCTGTACCTGAGTATTCTATTGCATTGTAGTATGATGTACCAGGGTTTTCTACTGCATTGTAGTATGATGTACCAGGGTATTCTACTGCATTGTATGCTGTATCAGGGTATTCTATTGCAGTGTATGCTATACCAGGGTAGTCTACCGCATTGTACGCTGTACCAGGGTATTCTATTGCATTGTAGTATGCTCTACCAGGGTATTCTATTGCATTGTAGTATGCTTTACCAGGGTATTCTATTGCATTGTAGTATGCTTTACCAGGGTATTCTATTGCATTGTAGTATGCTCTACCAGGGTATTCTACTGCATTGCAGTATGCTGTGCCAGGGTATTCTACTGCATTGTAGTATGTTGTACCAGGGTATTCTATTGCATTGTATGCTGTACCAGGGTATTCTACTGCATTGTAGTATGCTGTACCAGGGTATTCTGTTGCATTATATGCTGTACCAGGGTATTCTACTGCATTGTATGCTGTACCAGGGTATTCTATTGCATTGTAGTATGCTGTACCAGGGTATTCCACTGCATTGTAGTATGCTGTACCAGGGTATTCTACTGCATTGTAGTATGCTGTACCAGGGTATTCTATTGCAGTGTATGCTATACCAGGGTATTCTACTGCATTGTATGCTGTACCAGGGTATTATATTGCATTGTAGTATGCTTTACCAGGGTATTCTACTGCATTGTAGTATGCTGTACCTAGGTATTCTATTGCATTGTAGTATGATGTACCAGGGTTTTCTACTGCATTGTAGTATGATGTACCAGGGTATTCTACTGCATTGTATGCTGTATCAGGGTATTCTATTGCAGTGTATGCTATACCAGGGTATTCTACTGCATTGTATGCTGTACCAGGGTATTCTATTGCATTGTAGTATGCTGTACCAGGGTATTCTACTGCATTGTACGCTGTACAAGGGTATTCTATTGCATTGTAGTATGCTGCACCAGGGTATTCTACTGCATTGTATGCTGTACCAGGGTATTCTATTGCATTGTAGTATGCTGTACCAGGGTATTCTACTGCATGGTACGTTGTACAAGGGTATTCTATTGCATTGTAGTATGATGTACCAGGGTTTTCTACAGCATTGTAGTATGATGTACCAGGGTATTCTACTGCATTGTAGTATGCTGTACCAGGGTATTATATTGCATTGTATGCTGTACCAGGGTATTCTATTGCATTGTAGTATGCTCTACCAGGGTATTCTACTGAATTGTATGCTATACCAGGGTATTCTACTGCATTGTAGTATGCTGTACCAGGGTATTCTACTGCATGGTACGTTGTACAAGGGTATTCTATTGCATTGTAGTATGATGTACCAGGGTTTTCTACAGCATTGTAGTATGCTGTACCAGGGTATTCTACTGCATTGTAGTATGCTGTACCAGGGTATTCTATTGCATTGTTTGCTGTACCAGGGTATTCTAATGCATTGTATGCTGTACCAGGGTACTCTATTGCATTGTAGTATGCTGTACCAGGGTATTCTACTGCATTGCACGCTGTACAAGGGTATTCTATTGCATTGTAGTATGCTTTACCAGGGTATTCTACTGCATTGTAGTATGCTGTACCTGGGTATTCTATTGCATTGTAGTATGATGTACCAGGGGTTTCTACTGCATTGTAGTATGATGTACCAGGGTATTCTACTGCATTGTAGTATGCTGTACTAGGGTATTCTATTGCATTGTATGCTGTACCAGGTTATTCTATTGCATTGTAGTATGCTCTACCAGGGTATTCAACTGCATTGTATGCTGTATCAGGGTATTCTATTGCATTGTATGCTGTACCAGGGTATTCTACTGCATTGCAGTATGCTGTACCAGGGTATTCTACTGCATTGTAGTATGCTGTACTAGGGTATTCTACTTCATTGTATGCTGTATCAGGGTATTATATTGCATTGTATGCTGTACCAGGGTATTCTACTGCATTGTAGTATGCTGTACCAGGGTATTCTACTGCATTGTAGTGTGCTGTACCAGGGTATTCTACTGCATTGTAGTATGCTGTACTAGGGTATTCTATTGCATTGTATGCTGTACCAGGTTATTCTACTGCATTGTATGCCGTACCAGGGTATTCTATTGCATTGTAGTATGATGTACCAGGGTAGTCTACTGCATTGTAGTATGATGTACCAGGGTATTATATTGCATTGTATGCTGCACAAGGGTATTCTATTGCATTGTAGTATGATGTACCAGGGTTTTCTACTGCATTGTAGTATGATGTACCAGGGTATTCTATTGCATTGTATGCTGTACCAGGGTATTCTATTGCATTGTAGTATGCTCTACCAGGGTATTCTACTGCATTGTATGCTATATCAGGGTATTATCTTGCATTGTATGCTGTAGCAGGGTATTCTAATGCATTGTAGTATGCTGTACCAGGGTATTCTATTGCATTGTAGTATGCTTTACCAGGGTATTCTATTGCATTGTAGTATGCTGTACCTGGGTATTCTACTGCATTGTAGTATGCTGTACCAGGGTATTCTATTGCAGTGTATGCTATACCAGGGTATTCTACTGCATTGTATGCTTTACCAGGGTATTCTACTGCATTGTAGTATGCTATACCTGAGTATTCTATTGCATTGTAGTATGATGTACCAGTGTTTTCTACTGCATTGTAGTATGATGTACCAGGATATTCTACTGCATTGTATGCTGTATCAGGGTATTCTACTGCATTGTGTTCTGTACCAGGGTATTCTACTGCATTGTATGCTGTATCAGGGTATTCTACTGCATTGTAGTATGCTGTACCAGGGTATTCTACTGCATTGTAGTATGCTGTACCAGGGTATTCTATTTCATTATATGCTGTACCAGGGTATTCTACTGCATTGTATGCTGTACCAGGGTATTCTATTGCATTGTAGTATGCTGTACCAGGGTATTCCACTGCATTGTAGTATGCTGTACCAGGGTATTCTACTGCATTGTAGTATGCTGTACCAGGGTATTCTATTGCAGTGTATGCTATACCAGGGTATTCTACTGCATTGTATGCTGTACCAGGGTATTCTATTGCATTGTAGTATGCTGTACCAAGGTATTCTACTGCATTGTACGCTGTACAAGGGTATTCTATTGCATTGTAGTATGCTTTACCAGGGTATTCTACTGCATTGTAGTATGCTGTACCAGGGTATTATATTGCATTGTATGCTGCACAAGGGTATTCTATTGCATTGTAGTATGATGTACCAGGGTTTTCTACTGCATTGTAGTATGATGTACCAGGGTATTCTACTGCATTGTAGTATGCTGTACCAGGGTATTCTATTGCATTGTAGTGTGCTGTACCAGGGTATTCTATTGAATTGTAGTATGCTCTACCAGGGTATTCTACTGCATTGTATGCTATATCAGGGTATTCTCTTGCATTGTATGCTGTAGCAGGGTATTCTAATGCATTGTAGTATGCTGTACCAGGGTATTCTATTGCATTGTAGTATGCTGTACCTGGGTATTCTACTGCATTGTAGTATGCTGTACCAGGGTATTCTATTGCAGTGTATGCTATACCAGGGTATTCTACTGCATTGTATGCTTTACCAGGGTATTCTACTGCATTGTAGTATGCTATACCTGAGTATTCTATTGCATTGTAGTATGATGTACCAGTGTTTTCTACTGCATTGTAGTATGATGTACCAGGATATTCTACTGCATTGTATGCTGTATCAGGGTATTCTACTGCATTGTGTGCTGTACCAGGGTATTCTACTGCATTGCAGTATGCTGTACCAGGGTATTCTACTGCATTGTATGCTGTATCAGGGTATTCTACTGCATTGTAGTATGCTGTACCAGGGTATTCTACTGCATTGTAGTATGCTGTACCAGGGTATTCTATTTCATTATATGCTGTACCAGGGTATTCTACTGCATTGTATGCTGTACCAGGGTATTCTATTGCATTGTAGTATGCTGTACCAGGGTATTCCACTGCATTGTAGTATGCTGTACCAGGGTATTCTACTGCATTGTAGTATGCTGTACCAGGGTATTCTATTGCAGTGTATGCTATACCAGGGTATTCTACTGCATTGTATGCTGTACCAGGGTATTCTATTGCATTGTAGTATGCTTTACCAGGGTATTCTACTGCATTGTAGTATGCTGTACCTGAGTATTCTATTGCATTGTAGTATGATGTACCAGGGTTTTCTACTGCATTGTAGTATGATGTACCAGGGTATTCTACTGCATTGTATGCTGTATCAGGGTATTCTATTGCAGTGTATGCTATACCAGGGTAGTAAACCGCATTGTACGCTGTACCAGGGTATTCTATTGCATTGTAGTATGCTTTACCAGGGTATTCTACTGCATTGTAGAATGCTGTACCAGGGTATTCTATTGCATTGTAGTATGCTTTACCAGGGTATTCTACTGCATTGTAGAATGCTGTACAAGGGTATTCTATTGCATTGTAGTATGCTCTACCAGGGTATTCTACTGCATTGCAGTATGCTGTGCCAGGGTATTCTACTGCATTGTAGTATGATGTACCAGGGTATTCTATTGCATTGTATGCTGTACCAGGGTATTCTACTGCATTGTAGTATGCTGTACCAGGGTATTCTATTGCATTATATGCTGTACCAGGGTATTCTACTGCATTGTATGCTGTACCAGGGTATTCTATTGCATTGTAGTATGATGTACCAGGGTTTTCTACTGCATTGTAGTATGATGTACCAGGGTATTCTACTGCATTGTAGTATGCTGTACCAGGGTATTCTATTGCATTGTAGAGTGCTGTACCAGGGTATTCTATTGCATTGTAGTATGCTCTACCAGGGTATTCTACTGCATTGTATGCTATATCAGGGTATTCTCTTGCATTGTATGCTGTAGCAGGGTATTCTAATGCATTGTAGTATGCTGTACCAGGGTATTCTATTGCATTGTAGTATGCTTTACCAGGGTATTCTATTGCATTGTAGTATGCTGTACCTGGGTATTCTACTGCATTGTAGTATGCTGTACCAGGGTATTCTATTGCAGTGTATGCTATACCAGGGTATTCTACTGCATTGTATGCTTTACCAGGGTATTCTACTGCATTGTAGTATGCTATACCTGAGTATTCTATTGCATTGTAGTATGATGTACCAGTGTTTTCTACTGCATTGTAGTATGATGTACCAGGATATTCTACTGCATTGTATGCTGTATCAGGGTATTCTACTGCATTGTGTGCTGTACCAGGGTATTCTACTGCATTGCAGTATGCTGTACCAGGGTATTCTATTGCATTGTAGTATGCTGTACCAGGGTATTCCACTGCATTGTAGTATGCTGTACCAGGGTATTCTACTGCATTGTAGTATGCTGTACCAGGGTATTCTATTGCAGTGTATGCTATACCAGGGTATTCTACTGCATTGTATGCTGTACCAGGGTATTATATTGCATTGTAGTATGCTTTACCAGGGTATTCTACTGCATTGTAGTATGCTGTACCTAGGTATTCTATTGCATTGTAGTATGATGTACCAGGGTTTTCTACTGCATTGTAGTATGATGTACCAGGGTATTCTACTGCATTGTATGCTGTATCAGGGTATTCTATTGCAGTGTATGCTATACCAGGGTATTCTACTGCATTGTATGCTGTACCAGGGTATTCTATTGCATTGTAGTATGCTGTACCAGGGTATTCTACTGCATTGTACGCTGTACAATGGTATTCTATTGCATTGTAGTATGCTGCACCAGGGTATTCTACTGCATTGTATGCTGTACCAGGGTATTCTATTGCATTGTAGTATGCTGTACCAGGGTATTCTACTGCATGGTACGTTGTACAAGGGTATTCTATTGCATTGTAGTATGATGTACCAGGGTTTTCTACAGCATTGTAGTATGATGTACCAGGGTATTCTACTGCATTGTAGTATGCTGTACCAGGGTATTATATTGCATTGTATGCTGTACCAGGGTATTCTATTGCATTGTAGTATGCTCTACCAGGGTATTCTACTGAATTGTATGCTATACCAGGGTATTCTACTGCATTGTAGTATGCTGTACCAGGGTATTCTACTGCATGGTACGTTGTACAAGGGTATTCTATTGCATTGTAGTATGATGTACCAGGGTTTTCTACAGCATTGTAGTATGCTGTACCAGGGTATTCTACTGCATTGTAGTATGCTGTACCAGGGTATTCTATTGCATTGTTTGCTGTACCAGGGTATTCTAATGCATTGTATGCTGTACCAGGGTACTCTATTGCATTGTAGTATGCTGTACCAGGGTATTCTACTGCATTGCACGCTGTACAAGGGTATTCTATTGCATTGTAGTATGCTTTACCAGGGTATTCTACTGCATTGTAGTATGCTGTACCTGGGTATTCTATTGCATTGTAGTATGATGTACCAGGGGTTTCTACTGCATTGTAGTATGATGTACCAGGGTATTCTACTGCATTGTAGTATGCTGTACTAGGGTATTCTATTGCATTGTATGCTGTACCAGGTTATTCTATTGCATTGTAGTATGCTCTACCAGGGTATTCAACTGCATTGTATGCTGTATCAGGGTATTCTATTGCATTGTATGCTGTACCAGGGTATTCTACTGCATTGCAGTATGCTGTACCAGGGTATTCTACTGCATTGTAGTATGCTGTACTAGGGTATTCTACTTCATTGTATGCTGTATCAGGGTATTATATTGCATTGTATGCTGTACCAGGGTATTCTACTGCATTGTAGTATGCTGTACCAGGGTATTCTACTGCATTGTAGTGTGCTGTACCAGGGTATTCTACTGCATTGTAGTATGCTGTACTAGGGTATTCTATTGCATTGTATGCTGTACCAGGTTATTCTACTGCATTGTATGCTGTACCAGGGTATTCTATTGCATTGTAGTATGATGTACCAGGGTAGTCTACTGCATTGTAGTATGATGTACCAGGGTATTATATTGCATTGTATGCTGCACAAGGGTATTCTATTGCATTGTAGTATGATGTACCAGGGTTTTCTACTGCATTGTAGTATGATGTACCAGGGTATTCTATTGCATTGTATGCTGTACCAGGGTATTCTATTGCATTGTAGTATGCTCTACCAGGGTATTCTACTGCATTGTATGCTATATCAGGGTATTATCTTGCATTGTATGCTGTAGCAGGGTATTCTAATGCATTGTAGTATGCTGTACCAGGGTATTCTATTGCATTGTAGTATGCTTTACCAGGGTATTCTATTGCATTGTAGTATGCTGTACCTGGGTATTCTACTGCATTGTAGTATGCTGTACCAGGGTATTCTATTGCAGTGTATGCTATACCAGGGTATTCTACTGCATTGTATGCTTTACCAGGGTATTCTACTGCATTGTAGTATGCTATACCTGAGTATTCTATTGCATTGTAGTATGATGTACCAGTGTTTTCTACTGCATTGTAGTATGATGTACCAGGATATTCTACTGCATTGTATGCTGTATCAGGGTATTCTACTGCATTGTGTTCTGTACCAGGGTATTCTACTGCATTGTATGCTGTATCAGGGTATTCTACTGCATTGTAGTATGCTGTACCAGGGTATTCTACTGCATTGTAGTATGCTGTACCAGGGTATTCTATTTCATTATATGCTGTACCAGGGTATTCTACTGCATTGTATGCTGTACCAGGGTATTCTATTGCATTGTAGTATGCTGTACCAGGGTATTCCACTGCATTGTAGTATGCTGTACCAGGGTATTCTACTGCATTGTAGTATGCTGTACCAGGGTATTCTATTGCAGTGTATGCTATACCAGGGTATTCTACTGCATTGTATGCTGTACCAGGGTATTCTATTGCATTGTAGTATGCTGTACCAAGGTATTCTACTGCATTGTACGCTGTACAAGGGTATTCTATTGCATTGTAGTATGCTTTACCAGGGTATTCTACTGCATTGTAGTATGCTGTACCAGGGTATTATATTGCATTGTATGCTGCACAAGGGTATTCTATTGCATTGTAGTATGATGTACCAGGGTTTTCTACTGCATTGTAGTATGATGTACCAGGGTATTCTACTGCATTGTAGTATGCTGTACCAGGGTATTCTATTGCATTGTAGTGTGCTGTACCAGGGTATTCTATTGCATTGTAGTATGCTCTACCAGGGTATTCTACTGCATTGTATGCTATATCAGGGTATTCTCTTGCATTGTATGCTGTAGCAGGGTATTCTAATGCATTGTAGTATGCTGTACCAGGGTATTCTATTGCATTGTAGTATGCTGTACCTGGGTATTCTACTGCATTGTAGTATGCTGTACCAGGGTATTCTATTGCAGTGTATGCTATACCAGGGTATTCTACTGCATTGTATGCTTTACCAGGGTATTCTACTGCATTGTAGTATGCTATACCTGAGTATTCTATTGCATTGTAGTATGATGTACCAGTGTTTTCTACTGCATTGTAGTATGATGTACCAGGATATTCTACTGCATTGTATGCTGTATCAGGGTATTCTACTGCATTGTGTGCTGTACCAGGGTATTCTACTGCATTGCAGTATGCTGTACCAGGGTATTCTACTGCATTGTATGCTGTATCAGGGTATTCTACTGCATTGTAGTATGCTGTACCAGGGTATTCTACTGCATTGTAGTATGCTGTACCAGGGTATTCTATTTCATTATATGCTGTACCAGGGTATTCTACTGCATTGTATGCTGTACCAGGGTATTCTATTGCATTGTAGTATGCTGTACCAGGGTATTCCACTGCATTGTAGTATGCTGTACCAGGGTATTCTACTGCATTGTAGTATGCTGTACCAGGGTATTCTATTGCAGTGTATGCTATACCAGGGTATTCTACTGCATTGTATGCTGTACCAGGGTATTCTATTGTATTGTAGTATGCTTTACCAGGGTATTCTACTGCATTGTAGTATGCTGTACCTGAGTATTCTATTGCATTGTAGTATGATGTACCAGGGTTTTCTACTGCATTGTAGTATGATGTACCAGGGTATTCTACTGCATTGTATGCTGTATCAGGGTATTCTATTGCAGTGTATGCTATACCAGGGTAGTAAACCGCATTGTACGCTTTACCAGGGTATTCTATTGCATTGTAGTATGCTTTACCAGGGTATTCTACTGCATTGTAGAATGCTGTACCAGGGTATTCTATTGCATTGTAGTATGCTTTACCAGGGTATTCTACTGCATTGTAGAATGCTGTACAAGGGTATTCTATTGCATTGTAGTATGCTCTACCAGGGTATTCTACTGCATTGCAGTATGCTGTGCCAGGGTATTCTACTGCATTGTAGTATGATGTACCAGGGTATTCTATTGCATTGTATGCTGTACCAGGGTATTCTACTGCATTGTAGTATGCTGTACCAGGGTATTCTATTGCATTATATGCTGTACCAGGGTATTCTACTGCATTGTATGCTGTACCAGGGTATTCTATTGCATTGTAGTATGATGTACCAGGGTTTTCTACTGCATTGTAGTATGATGTACCAGGGTATTCTACTGCATTGTAGTATGCTGTACCAGGGTATTCTATTGCATTGTAGAGTGCTGTACCAGGGTATTCTATTGCATTGTAGTATGCTCTACCAGGGTATTCTACTGCATTGTATGCTATATCAGGGTATTCTCTTGCATTGTATGCTGTAGCAGGGTATTCTAATGCATTGTAGTATGCTGTACCAGGGTATTCTATTGCATTGTAGTATGCTTTACCAGGGTATTCTATTGCATTGTAGTATGCTGTACCTGGGTATTCTACTGCATTGTAGTATGCTGTACCAGGGTATTCTATTGCAGTGTATGCTATACCAGGGTATTCTACTGCATTGTATGCTTTACCAGGGTATTCTACTGCATTGTAGTATGCTATACCTGAGTATTCTATTGCATTGTAGTATGATGTACCAGTGTTTTCTACTGCATTGTAGTATGATGTACCAGGATATTCTACTGCATTGTATGCTGTATCAGGGTATTCTACTGCATTGTGTGCTGTACCAGGGTATTCTACTGCATTGCAGTATGCTGTACCAGGGTATTCTATTGCATTGTAGTATGCTGTACCAGGGTATTCCACTGCATTGTAGTATGCTGTACCAGGGTATTCTACTGCATTGTAGTATGCTGTACCAGGGTATTCTATTGCAGTGTATGCTATACCAGGGTATTCTACTGCATTGTATGCTGTACCAGGGTATTCTATTGTATTGTAGTATGCTTTACCAGGGTATTCTACTGCATTGTAGTATGCTGTACCTGAGTATTCTATTGCATTGTAGTATGATGTACCAGGGTTTTCTACTGCATTGTAGTATGATGTACCAGGGTATTCTACTGCATTGTATGCTGTATCAGGGTATTCTATTGCAGTGTATGCTATACCAGGGTAGTATACCGCATTGTACGCTGTACCAGGGTATTCTATTGCATTGTAGTATGC
This sequence comes from Oncorhynchus clarkii lewisi, assembly GCF_045791955.1. Taxonomy (NCBI): domain Eukaryota; kingdom Metazoa; phylum Chordata; class Actinopteri; order Salmoniformes; family Salmonidae; genus Oncorhynchus; species Oncorhynchus clarkii. The sequence goes on along the minus strand of NC_092176.1, from coordinate 48,684,928 downwards.
TTTACCAGGGTATTCTACTGCATTGTAGAATGCTGTACCAGGGTATTCTATTGCATTGTAGTATGCTTTACCAGGGTATTCTACTGCATTGTAGAATGCTGTCCAAGGGTATTCTATTGCATTGTAGTATGCTCTACCAGGGTATTCTACTGCATTGCAGTATGCTGTGCCAGGGTATTCTACTGCATTGTAGTATGATGTACCAGGGTATTCTATTGCATTGTATGCTGTACCAGGGTATTCTACTGCATTGTAGTATGCTGTACCAGGGTATTCTATTGCATTATATGCTGTACCAGGGTATTCTACTGCATTGTATGCTGTACCAGGGTATTCTACTGCATTGTAGTATGCTGTACCAGGGTATTCTATTGCATTGTATGCTGTATCAGGGTATTCTACTGCATTGTATGCTGTACCAGGGTATTCTATTGCATTGTATGCTGTACCAGGGTATTATATTGCATTGTATGCTGTACCAGGGTATTCTACTTCATTGTATGCTGTATCAGGGTATTATATTGCATTGTATGCTGTACCAGGGTATTCTACTGCATTGTAGTATGCTGTACCAGGGTATTCTACTGCATTGTAGTGTGCTGTACCAGGGTATTCTACTGCATTGTAGTATGCTGTACTAGGGTATTCTATTGCATTGTATGCTGTACCAGGTTATTCTACTGCATTGTATGCTGTACCAGGGTATTCTATTGCACTGTAGTATGCTGTACCAGGGTAGTCTACTGCATTGTACGCTGTACCAGGGTATTCTATTGCATCGTAGTATGCTGTACCAGGGTATTCCACTGCATTGTAGTATGCTGTACCAGGGTATTCTACTGCATTGTAGTATGCTGTACCAGGGTGTTCTATTGCAGTGTATTCTATACCAGGGTATTCTACTGCATTGTATGCTGTACCAGGGTATTCTATTGCATTGTAGTATGCTGTACCAGGGGATTATACTGCATTGTACGCTGTACAAGGGTATTCTATTGCATTGTAGTATGCTGTACCAGGGTATTCTACTGCATTGTAGTATGCTGTACCAGGGTATTCTATTGCAGTGTATGCTATACCAGGGTATTCTACTGCATTGTATGCTGTACCAGGGTATTCTATTGCATTGTAGTATGCTTTACCAGGGTATTCTACTGCATTGTAGTATGCTGTACCTGAGTATTCTATTGCATTGTAGTATGATGTACCAGGGTTTTCTACTGCATTGTAGTATGATGTACCAGGGTATTCTACTGCATTGTATGCTGTATCAGGGTATTCTATTGCAGTGTATGCTATACCAGGGTAGTCTACCGCATTGTACGCTGTACCAGGGTATTCTATTGCATTGTAGTATGCTCTACCAGGGTATTCTATTGCATTGTAGTATGCTTTACCAGGGTATTCTTTTGCATTGTAGTATGCTTTACCAGGGTATTCTATTGCATTGTAGTATGCTCTACCAGGGTATTCTACTGCATTGCAGTATGCTGTGCCAGGGTATTCTACTGCATTGTAGTATGTTGTACCAGGGTATTCTATTGCATTGTATGCTGTACCAGGGTATTCTACTGCATTGTAGTATGCTGTACCAGGGTATTCTGTTGCATTATATGCTGTACCAGGGTATTCTACTGCATTGTATGCTGTACCAGGGTATTCTATTGCATTGTAGTATGCTGTACCAGGGTATTCCACTGCATTGTAGTATGCTGTACCAGGGTATTCTACTGCATTGTAGTATGCTGTACCAGGGTATTCTATTGCAGTGTATGCTATACCAGGGTATTCTACTGCATTGTATGCTGTACCAGGGTATTATATTGCATTGTAGTATGCTTTACCAGGGTATTCTACTGCATTGTAGTATGCTGTACCAGGGTATTATATTGCATTGTATGCTGCACAAGGGTATTCTATTGCATTGTAGTATGATGTACCAGGGTTTTCTACTGCATTGTAGTATGATGTACCAGGGTATTCTACTGCATTGTAGTATGCTGTACCAGGGTATTCTATTGCATTGTAGTGTGCTGTACCAGGGTATTCTATTGCATTGTAGTATGCTCTACCAGGGTATTCTACTGCATTGTATGCTATATCAGGGTATTCTCTTGCATTGTATGCTGTAGCAGGGTATTCTAATGCATTGTAGTATGCTGTACCAGGGTATTCTATTGCATTGTAGTATGCTGTACCTGGGTATTCTACTGCATTGTAGTATGCTGTACCAGGGTATTCTATTGCAGTGTATGCTATACCAGGGTATTCTACTGCATTGTATGCTTTACCAGGGTATTCTACTGCATTGTAGTATGCTATACCTGAGTATTCTATTGCATTGTAGTATGATGTACCAGTGTTTTCTACTGCATTGTAGTATGATGTACCAGGATATTCTACTGCATTGTATGCTGTATCAGGGTATTCTACTGCATTGTGTGCTGTACCAGGGTATTCTACTGCATTGCAGTATGCTGTACCAGGGTATTCTACTGCATTGTATGCTGTATCAGGGTATTCTACTGCATTGTAGTATGCTGTACCAGGGTATTCTACTGCATTGTAGTATGCTGTACCAGGGTATTCTATTTCATTATATGCTGTACCAGGGTATTCTACTGCATTGTATGCTGTACCAGGGTATTCTATTGCATTGTAGTATGCTGTACCAGGGTATTCCACTGCATTGTAGTATGCTGTACCAGGGTATTCTACTGCATTGTAGTATGCTGTACCAGGGTATTCTATTGCAGTGTATGCTATACCAGGGTATTCTACTGCATTGTATGCTGTACCAGGGTATTCTATTGTATTGTAGTATGCTTTACCAGGGTATTCTACTGCATTGTAGTATGCTGTACCTGAGTATTCTATTGCATTGTAGTATGATGTACCAGGGTTTTCTACTGCATTGTAGTATGATGTACCAGGGTATTCTACTGCATTGTATGCTGTATCAGGGTATTCTATTGCAGTGTATGCTATACCAGGGTAGTATACCGCATTGTACGCTGTACCAGGGTATTCTATTGCATTGTAGTATGCTTTACCAGGGTATTCTACTGCATTGTAGAATGCTGTACCAGGGTATTCTATTGCATTGTAGTATGCTTTACCAGGGTATTCTACTGCATTGTAGAATGCTGTACAAGGGTATTCTATTGCATTGTAGTATGCTCTACCAGGGTATTCTACTGCATTGCAGTATGCTGTGCCAGGGTATTCTACTGCATTGTAGTATGATGTACCAGGGTATTCTATTGCATTGTATGCTGTACCAGGGTATTCTACTGCATTGTAGTATGCTGTACCAGGGTATTCTACTGCATTGTAGTATGCTGTACCAGGGTATTCTATTGCATTGTATGCTGTACCAGGGTATTCTACTGCATTGTAGTATGCTGTACCAGGGTATTCTATTGCATTGTATGCTGTACCAGGGTATTCTACTGCATTGTATGCTGTACCAGGGTATTCTATTGCATTGTAGTATGCATTGTACCAGGGTATTCTACTGCATTGTATGCTGTATCAGGGTATTATATTGCATTGTATGCTGTACCAGGGTATTCTACTGCATTGTAGTATGCTGTACCAGGGTATTCTACTGCATTGTAGTGTGCTGTACCAGGGTATTCTACTGCATTGTAGTATGCTGTACTAGGGTATTCTATTGCATTGTATGCTGTACCAGGTTATTCTACTGCATTGTATGCTGTACCAGGGTATTCTATTGCACTGTAGTATGCTGTACCAGGGTAGTCTACTGCATTGTACGCTGTACCAGGGTATTCTATTGCATCGTAGTATGCTGTACCAGGGTATTCCACTGCATTGTAGTATGCTGTACCAGGGTATTCTACTGCATTGTAGTATGCTGTACCAGGGTGTTCTATTGCAGTGTATTCTATACCAGGGTATTCTACTGCATTGTATGCTGTACCAGGGTATTCTATTGCATTGTAGTATGCTGTACCAGGGTATTATACTGCATTGTACGCTGTACAAGTATTCTATTGCATTGTAGTATGCTGTACCAGGGTATTCTACTGCATTGTAGTATGCTGTACCAGGGTATTCTATTGCAGTGTATGCTATACCAGGGTATTCTACTGCATTGTATGCTGTACCAGGGTATTCTATTGCATTGTAGTATGCTTTACCAGGGTATTCTACTGCATTGTAGTATGCTGTACCTGAGTATTCTATTGCATTGTAGTATGATGTACCAGGGTTTTCTACTGCATTGTAGTATGATGTACCAGGGTATTCTACTGCATTGTATGCTGTATCAGGGTATTCTATTGCAGTGTATGCTATACCAGGGTAGTCTACCGCATTGTACGCTGTACCAGGGTATTCTATTGCATTGTAGTATGCTCTACCAGGGTATTCTATTGCATTGTAGTATGCTTTACCAGGGTATTCTTTTGCATTGTAGTATGCTTTACCAGGGTATTCTATTGCATTGTAGTATGCTCTACCAGGGTATTCTACTGCATTGCAGTATGCTGTGCCAGGGTATTCTATTGCATTGTAGTATGTTGTACCAGGGTATTCTATTGCATTGTATGCTGTACCAGGGTATTCTACTGCATTGTAGTATGCTGTACCAGGGTATTCTGTTGCATTATATGCTGTACCAGGGTATTCTACTGCATTGTATGCTGTACCAGGGTATTCTATTGCATTGTAGTATGCTGTACCAGGGTATTCCACTGCATTGTAGTATGCTGTACCAGGGTATTCTACTGCATTGTAGTATGCTGTACCAGGGTATTCTATTGCAGTGTATGCTATACCAGGGTATTCTACTGCATTGTATGCTGTACCAGGGTATTATATTGCATTGTAGTATGCTTTACCAGGGTATTCTACTGCATTGTAGTATGCTGTACCTAGGTATTCTATTGCATTGTAGTATGATGTACCAGGGTTTTCTACTGCATTGTAGTATGATGTACCAGGGTATTCTACTGCATTGTATGCTGTATCAGGGTATTCTATTGCAGTGTATGCTATACCAGGGTATTCTACTGCATTGTATGCTGTACCAGGGTATTCTATTGCATTGTAGTATGCTGTACCAGGGTATTCTACTGCATTGTACGCTGTACAAGGGTATTCTATTGCATTGTAGTATGCTGCACCAGGGTATTCTACTGCATTGTATGCTGTACCAGGGTATTCTATTGCATTGTAGTATGCTGTACCAGGGTATTCTACTGCATGGTACGTTGTACAAGGGTATTCTATTGCATTGTAGTATGATGTACCAGGGTTTTCTACAGCATTGTAGTATGATGTACCAGGGTATTCTACTGCATTGTAGTATGCTGTACCAGGGTATTATATTGCATTGTATGCTGTACCAGGGTATTCTATTGCATTGTAGTATGCTCTACCAGGGTATTCTACTGAATTGTATGCTATACCAGGGTATTCTACTGCATTGTAGTATGCTGTACCAGGGTATTCTACTGCATGGTACGTTGTACAAGGGTATTCTATTGCATTGTAGTATGATGTACCAGGGTTTTCTACAGCATTGTAGTATGCTGTACCAGGGTATTCTACTGCATTGTAGTATGCTGTACCAGGGTATTCTATAGCATTGTTTGCTGTACCAGGGTATTCTAATGCATTGTATGCTGTACCAGGGTACTCTATTGCATTGTAGTATGCTGTACCAGGGTATTCTACTGCATTGCACGCTGTACAAGGGTATTCTATTGCATTGTAGTATGCTTTACCAGGGTATTCTACTGCATTGTAGTATGCTGTACCTGGGTATTCTATTGCATTGTAGTATGATGTACCAGGGGTTTCTACTGCATTGTAGTATGATGTACCAGGGTATTCTACTGCATTGTAGTATGCTGTACTAGGGTATTCTATTGCATTGTATGCTGTACCAGGTTATTCTATTGCATTGTAGTATGCTCTACCAGGGTATTCAACTGCATTGTATGCTGTATCAGGGTATTCTATTGCATTGTATGCTGTACCAGGGTATTCTACTGCATTGCAGTATGCTGTACCAGGGTATTCTACTGCATTGTAGTATGCTGTACTAGGGTATTCTACTTCATTGTATGCTGTATCAGGGTATTATATTGCATTGTATGCTGTACCAGGGTATTCTACTGCATTGTAGTATGCTGTACCAGGGTATTCTACTGCATTGTAGTGTGCTGTACCAGGGTATTCTACTGCATTGTAGTATGCTGTACTAGGGTATTCTATTGCATTGTATGCTGTACCAGGTTATTCTACTGCATTGTATGCTGTACCAGGGTATTCTATTGCATTGTAGTATGATGTACCAGGGTAGTCTACTGCATTGTAGTATGATGTACCAGGGTATTATATTGCATTGTGTGCTGCACAAGGGTATTCTATTGCATTGTAGTATGATGTACCAGGGTTTTCTACTGCATTGTAGTATGATGTACCAGGGTATTCTATTGCATTGTATGCTGTACCAGGGTATTCTATTGCATTGTAGTATGCTCTACCAGGGTATTCTACTGCATTGTATGCTATATCAGGGTATTATCTTGCATTGTATGCTGTAGCAGGGTATTCTAATGCATTGTAGTATGCTGTACCAGGGTATTCTATTGCATTGTAGTATGCTTTACCAGGGTATTCTATTGCATTGTAGTATGCTGTACCTGGGTATTCTACTGCATTGTAGTATGCTGTACCAGGGTATTCTATTGCAGTGTATGCTATACCAGGGTATTCTACTGCATTGTATGCTTTACCAGGGTATTCTACTGCATTGTAGTATGCTATACCTGAGTATTCTATTGCATTGTAGTATGATGTACCAGTGTTTTCTACTGCATTGTAGTATGATGTACCAGGATATTCTACTGCATTGTATGCTGTATCAGGGTATTCTACTGCATTGTGTTCTGTACCAGGGTATTCTACTGCATTGCAGTATGCTGTACCAGGGTATTCTACTGCATTGTATGCTGTATCAGGGTATTCTACTGCATTGTAGTATGCTGTACCAGGGTATTCTACTGCATTGTAGTATGCTGTACCAGGGTATTCTATTTCATTATATGCTGTACCAGGGTATTCTACTGCATTGTATGCTGTACCAGGGTATTCTATTGCATTGTAGTATGCTGTACCAGGGTATTCCACTGCATTGTAGTATGCTGTACCAGGGTATTCTACTGCATTGTAGTATGCTGTACCAGGGTATTCTATTGCAGTGTATGCTATACCAGGGTATTCTACTGCATTGTATGCTGTACCAGGGTATTCTATTGCATTGTAGTATGCTGTACCAAGGTATTCTACTGCATTGTACGCTGTACAAGGGTATTCTATTGCATTGTAGTATGCTTTACCAGGGTATTCTACTGCATTGTAGTATGCTGTACCAGGGTATTATATTGCATTGTATGCTGCACAAGGGTATTCTATTGCATTGTAGTATGATGTACCAGGGTTTTCTACTGCATTGTAGTATGATGTACCAGGGTATTCTACTGCATTGTAGTATGCTGTACCAGGGTATTCTATTGCATTGTAGTGTGCTGTACCAGGGTATTCTATTGCATTGTAGTATGCTCTACCAGGGTATTCTACTGCATTGTATGCTATATCAGGGTATTCTCTTGCATTGTATGCTGTAGCAGGGTATTCTAATGCATTGTAGTATGCTGTACCAGGGTATTCTATTGCATTGTAGTATGCTGTACCTGGGTATTCTACTGCATTGTAGTATGCTGTACCAGGGTATTCTATTGCAGTGTATGCTATACCAGGGTATTCTACTGCATTGTATGCTTTACCAGGGTATTCTACTGCATTGTAGTATGCTATACCTGAGTATTCTATTGCATTGTAGTATGATGTACCAGTGTTTTCTACTGCATTGTAGTATGATGTACCAGGATATTCTACTGCATTGTATGCTGTATCAGGGTATTCTACTGCATTGTGTGCTGTACCAGGGTATTCTACTGCATTGCAGTATGCTGTACCAGGGTATTCTACTGCATTGTATGCTGTATCAGGGTATTCTACTGCATTGTAGTATGCTGTACCAGGGTATTCTACTGCATTGTAGTATGCTGTACCAGGGTATTCTATTTCATTATATGCTGTACCAGGGTATTCTACTGCATTGTATGCTGTACCAGGGTATTCTATTGCATTGTAGTATGCTGTACCAGGGTATTCCACTGCATTGTAGTATGCTGTACCAGGGTATTCTACTGCATTGTAGTATGCTGTACCAGGGTATTCTATTGCAGTGTATGCTATACCAGGGTATTCTACTGCATTGTATGCTGTACCAGGGTATTCTATTGTATTGTAGTATGCTTTACCAGGGTATTCTACTGCATTGTAGTATGCTGTACCTGAGTATTCTATTGCATTGTAGTATGATGTACCAGGGTTTTCTACTGCATTGTAGTATGATGTACCAGGGTATTCTACTGCATTGTATGCTGTATCAGGGTATTCTATTGCAGTGTATGCTATACCAGGGTAGTAAACCGCATTGTACGCTGTACCAGGGTATTCTATTGCATTGTAGTATGCTTTACCAGGGTATTCTACTGCATTGTAGAATGCTGTACCAGGGTATTCTATTGCATTGTAGTATGCTTTACCAGGGTATTCTACTGCATTGTAGAATGCTGTACAAGGGTATTCTATTGCATTGTAGTATGCTCTACCAGGGTATTCTACTGCATTGCAGTATGCTGTGCCAGGGTATTCTACTGCATTGTAGTATGATGTACCAGGGTATTCTATTGCATTGTATGCTGTACCAGGGTATTCTACTGCATTGTAGTATGCTGTACCAGGGTATTCTATTGCATTATATGCTGTACCAGGGTATTCTACTGCATTGTATGCTGTATCAGGGTATTATATTGCATTGTATGCTGTACCAGGGTATTCTACTGCATTGTAGTATGCTGTACCAGGGTATTCTACTGCATTGCAGTATGCTGTGCCAGGGTATTCTACTGCATTGTAGTATGATGTACCAGGGTATTCTATTGCATTGTATGCTGTACCAGGGTATTCTACTGTTGTAGTATGCTGTACCAGGGTATTCTATTGCATTATATGCTGTACCAGGGTATTCTACTGCATTGTATGCTGTACCAGGGTATTCTACTGCATTGTAGTATGCTGTACCAGGGTATTCTATTGCATTGTATGCTGTATCAGGGTATTCTACTGCATTGTATGCTGTACCAGGGTATTCTATTGCATTGTATGCTGTACCAGGGTATTATATTGCATTGTATGCTGTACCAGGGTATTCTACTGCATTGTATGCTGTATCAGGGTATTATATTGCATTGTATGCTGTACCAGGGTATTCTACTGCATTGTAGTATGCTGTACCAGGGTATTCTACTGCATTGTAGTGTGCTGTACCAGGGTATTCTACTGCATTGTAGTATGCTGTACTAGGGTATTCTATTGCATTGTATGCTGTACCAGGTTATTCTACTGCATTGTATGCTGTACCAGGGTATTCTATTGCACTGTAGTATGCTGTACCAGGGTAGTCTACTGCATTGTACGCTGTACCAGGGTATTCTATTGCATCGTAGTATGCTGTACCAGGGTATTCCACTGCATTGTAGTATGCTGTACCAGGGTATTCTACTGCATTGTAGTATGCTGTACCAGGGTGTTCTATTGCAGTGTATTCTATACCAGGGTATTCTACTGCATTGTATGCTGTACCAGGGTATTCTATTGCATTGTAGTATGCTGTACCAGGGTATTATACTGCATTGTACGCTGTACAAGGGTATTCTATTGCATTGTAGTATGCTGTACCAGGGTATTCTACTGCATTGTAGTATGCTGTACCAGGGTATTCTATTGCAGTGTATGCTATACCAGGGTATTCTACTGCATTGTATGCTGTACCAGGGTATTCTATTGCATTGTAGTATGCTTTACCAGGGTATTCTACTGCATTGTAGTATGCTTTACCTGAGTATTCTATTGCATTGTAGTATGATGTACCAGGGTTTTCTACTGCATTGTAGTATGATGTACCAGGGTATTCTACTGCATTGTATGCTGTATCAGGGTATTCTATTGCAGTGTATGCTATACCAGGGTAGTCTACCGCATTGTACGCTGTACCAGGGTATTCTATTGCATTGTAGTATGCTCTACCAGGGTATTCTATTGCATTGTAGTATGCTTTACCAGGGTATTCTTTTGCATTGTAGTATGCTTTACCAGGGTATTCTATTGCATTGTAGTATGCTCTACCAGGGTATTCTACTGCATTGCAGTATGCTGTGCCAGGGTATTCTATTGCATTGTAGTATGTTGTACCAGGGTATTCTATTGCATTGTATGCTGTACCAGGGTATTCTACTGCATTGTAGTATGCTGTACCAGGGTATTCTGTTGCATTATATGCTGTACCAGGGTATTCTACTGCATTGTATGCTGTACCAGGGTATTCTATTGCATTGTAGTATGCTGTACCAGGGTATTCCACTGCATTGTAGTATGCTGTACCAGGGTATTCTACTGCATTGTAGTATGCTGTACCAGGGTATTCTATTGCAGTGTATGCTATACCAGGGTATTCTACTGCATTGTATGCTGTACCAGGGTATTATATTGCATTGTAGTATGCTTTACCAGGGTATTCTACTGCATTGTAGTATGCTGTACCTAGGTATTCTATTGCATTGTAGTATGATGTACCAGGGTTTTCTACTGCATTGTAGTATGATGTACCAGGGTATTCTACTGCATTGTATGCTGTATCAGGGTATTCTATTGCAGTGTATGCTATACCAGGGTATTCTACTGCATTGTATGCTGTACCAGGGTATTCTATTGCATTGTAGTATGCTGTACCAGGGTATTCTACTGCATTGTACGCTGTACAAGGGTATTCTATTGCATTGTAGTATGCTGCACCAGGGTATTCTACTGCATTGTATGCTGTACCAGGGTATTCTATTGCATTGTAGTATGCTGTACCAGGGTATTCTACTGCATGGTACGTTGTACAAGGGTATTCTATTGCATTGTAGTATGATGTACCAGGGTTTTCTACAGCATTGTAGTATGATGTACCAGGGTATTCTACTGCATTGTAGTATGCTGTACCAGGGTATTATATTGCATTGTATGCTGTACCAGGGTATTCTATTGCATTGTAGTATGCTCTACCAGGGTATTCTACTGAATTGTATGCTATACCAGGGTATTCTACTGCATTGTAGTATGCTGTACCAGGGTATTCTACTGCATGGTACGTTGTACAAGGGTATTCTATTGCATTGTAGTATGATGTACCAGGGTTTTCTACAGCATTGTAGTATGCTGTACCAGGGTATTCTACTGCATTGTAGTATGCTGTACCAGGGTATTCTATAGCATTGTTTGCTGTACCAGGGTATTCTAATGCATTGTATGCTGTACCAGGGTACTCTATTGCATTGTAGTATGCTGTACCAGGGTATTCTACTGCATTGCACGCTGTACAAGGGTATTCTATTGCATTGTAGTATGCTTTACCAGGGTATTCTACTGCATTGTAGTATGCTGTACCTGGGTATTCTATTGCATTGTAGTATGATGTACCAGGGGTTTCTACTGCATTGTAGTATGATGTACCAGGGTATTCTACTGCATTGTAGTATGCTGTACTAGGGTATTCTATTGCATTGTATGCTGTACCAGGTTATTCTATTGCATTGTAGTATGCTCTACCAGGGTATTCAACTGCATTGTATGCTGTATCAGGGTATTCTATTGCATTGTATGCTGTACCAGGGTATTCTACTGCATTGCAGTATGCTGTACCAGGGTATTCTACTGCATTGTAGTATGCTGTACTAGGGTATTCTACTTCATTGTATGCTGTATCAGGGTATTATATTGCATTGTATGCTGTAACAGGGTATTCTACTGCATTGTAGTATGCTGTACCAGGGTATTCTACTGCATTGTAGTGTGCTGTACCAGGGTATTCTACTGCATTGTAGTATGCTGTACTAGGGTATTCTATTGCATTGTATGCTGTACCAGGTTATTCTACTGCATTGTATGCTGTACCAGGGTATTCTATTGCATTGTAGTATGATGTACCAGGGTAGTCTACTGCATTGTAGTATGATGTACCAGGGTATTATATTGCATTGTGTGCTGCACAAGGGTATTCTATTGCATTGTAGTATGATGTACCAGGGTTTTCTACTGCATTGTAGTATGATGTACCAGGGTATTCTATTGCATTGTATGCTGTACCAGGGTATTCTATTGCATTGTAGTATGCTCTACCAGGGTATTCTACTGCATTGTATGCTATATCAGGGTATTATCTTGCATTGTATGCTGTAGCAGGGTATTCTAATGCATTGTAGTATGCTGTACCAGGGTATTCTATTGCATTGTAGTATGCTTTACCAGGGTATTCTATTGCATTGTAGTATGCTGTACCTGGGTATTCTACTGCATTGTAGTATGCTGTACCAGGGTATTCTATTGCAGTGTATGCTATACCAGGGTATTCTACTGCATTGTATGCTTTACCAGGGTATTCTACTGCATTGTAGTATGCTATACCTGAGTATTCTATTGCATTGTAGTATGATGTACCAGTGTTTTCTACTGCATTGTAGTATGATGTACCAGGATATTCTACTGCATTGTATGCTGTATCAGGGTATTCTACTGCATTGTGTTCTGTACCAGGGTATTCTACTGCATTGCAGTATGCTGTACCAGGGTGTTCTACTGCATTGTATGCTGTATCAGGGTATTCTACTGCATTGTAGTATGCTGTACCAGGGTATTCTACTGCATTGTAGTATGCTGTACCAGGGTATTCTATTTCATTATATGCTGTACCAGGGTATTCTACTGCATTGTATGCTGTACCAGGGTATTCTATTGCATTGTAGTATGCTGTACCAGGGTATTCCACTGCATTGTAGTATGCTGTACCAGGGTATTCTACTGCATTGTAGTATGCTGTACCAGGGTATTCTATTGCAGTGTATGCTATACCAGGGTATTCTACTGCATTGTATGCTGTACCAGGGTATTCTATTGCATTGTAGTATGCTGTACCAAGGTATTCTACTGCATTGTACGCTGTACAAGGGTATTCTATTGCATTGTAGTATGCTTTACCAGGGTATTCTACTGCATTGTAGTATGCTGTACCAGGGTATTATATTGCATTGTATGCTGCACAAGGGTATTCTATTGCATTGTAGTATGATGTACCAGGGTTTTCTACTGCATTGTAGTATGATGTACCAGGGTATTCTACTGCATTGTAGTATGCTGTACCAGGGTATTCTATTGCATTGTAGTGTGCTGTACCAGGGTATTCTATTGCATTGTAGTATGCTCTACCAGGGTATTCTACTGCATTGTATGCTATATCAGGGTATTCTCTTGCATTGTATGCTGTAGCAGGGTATTCTAATGCATTGTAGTATGCTGTACCAGGGTATTCTATTGCATTGTAGTATGCTGTACCTGGGTATTCTACTGCATTGTAGTATGCTGTACCAGGGTATTCTATTGCAGTGTATGCTATACCAGGGTATTCTACTGCATTGTATGCTTTACCAGGGTATTCTACTGCATTGTAGTATGCTATACCTGAGTATTCTATTGCATTGTAGTATGATGTACCAGTGTTTTCTACTGCATTGTAGTATGATGTACCAGGATATTCTACTGCATTGTATGCTGTATCAGGGTATTCTACTGCATTGTGTGCTGTACCAGGGTATTCTACTGCATTGCAGTATGCTGTACCAGGGTATTCTACTGCATTGTATGCTGTATCAGGGTATTCTACTGCATTGTAGTATGCTGTACCAGGGTATTCTACTGCATTGTAGTATGCTGTACCAGGGTATTCTATTTCATTATATGCTGTACCAGGGTATTCTACTGCATTGTATGCTGTACCAGGGTATTCTATTGCATTGTAGTATGCTGTACCAGGGTATTCCACTGCATTGTAGTATGCTGTACCAGGGTATTCTACTGCATTGTAGTATGCTGTACCAGGGTATTCTATTGCAGTGTATGCTATACCAGGGTATTCTACTGCATTGTATGCTGTACCAGGGTATTCTATTGTATTGTAGTATGCTTTACCAGGGTATTCTACTGCATTGTAGTATGCTGTACCTGAGTATTCTATTGCATTGTAGTATGATGTACCAGGGTTTTCTACTGCATTGTAGTATGATGTACCAGGGTATTCTACTGCATTGTATGCTGTATCAGGGTATTCTATTGCAGTGTATGCTATACCAGGGTAGTAAACCGCATTGTACGCTGTACCAGGGTATTCTATTGCATTGTAGTATGCTTTACCAGGGTATTCTACTGCATTGTAGAATGCTGTACCAGGGTATTCTATTGCATTGTAGTATGCTTTACCAGGGTATTCTACTGCATTGTAGAATGCTGTACAAGGGTATTCTATTGCATTGTAGTATGCTCTACCAGGGTATTCTACTGCATTGCAGTATGCTGTGCCAGGGTATTCTACTGCATTGTAGTATGATGTACCAGGGTATTCTATTGCATTGTATGCTGTACCAGGGTATTCTACTGCATTGTAGTATGCTGTACCAGGGTATTCTATTGCATTATATGCTGTACCAGGGTATTCTACTGCATTGTATGCTGTATCAGGGTATTATATTGCATTGTATGCTGTACCAGGGTATTCTACTGCATTGTAGTATGCTGTACCAGGGTATTCTACTGCATTGTAGTGTGCTGTACCAGGGTATTCTACTGCATTGTAGTATGCTGTACTAGGGTATTCTATTGCATTGTATGCTGTACCAGGTTATTCTACTGCATTGTATGCTGTACCAGGGTATTCTATTGCACTGTAGTATGCTGTACCAGGGTAGTCTACTGCATTGTACGCTGTACCAGGGTATTCTATTGCATCGTAGTATGCTGTACCAGGGTATTCCACTGCATTGTAGTATGCTGTACCAGGGTATTCTACTGCATTGTAGTATGCTGTACCAGGGTGTTCTATTGCAGTGTATTCTATACCAGGGTATTCTACTGCATTGTATGCTGTACCAGGGTATTCTATTGCATTGTAGTATGCTGTACCAGGGTATTATACTGCATTGTACGCTGTACAAGGGTATTCTATTGCATTGTAGTATGCTGTACCAGGGTATTCTACTGCATTGTAGTATGCTGTACCAGGGTATTCTATTGCAGTGTATGCTATACCAGGGTATTCTACTGCATTGTATGCTGTACCAGGGTATTCTATTGCATTGTAGTATGCTTTACCAGGGTATTCTACTGCATTGTAGTATGCTGTACCTGAGTATTCTATTGCATTGTAGTATGATGTACCAGGGTTTTCTACTGCATTGTAGTATGATGTACCAGGGTATTCTACTGCATTGTATGCTGTATCAGGGTATTCTATTGCAGTGTATGCTATACCAGGGTAGTCTACCGCATTGTACGCTGTACCAGGGTATTCTATTGCATTGTAGTATGCTCTACCAGGGTATTCTATTGCATTGTAGTATGCTTTACCAGGGTATTCTTTTGCATTGTAGTATGCTTTACCAGGGTATTCTATTGCATTGTAGTATGCTCTACCAGGGTATTCTACTGCATTGCAGTATGCTGTGCCAGGGTATTCTACTGCATTGTAGTATGTTGTACCAGGGTATTCTATTGCATTGTATGCTGTACCAGGGTATTCTACTGCATTGTAGTATGCTGTACCAGGGTATTCTGTTGCATTATATGCTGTACCAGGGTATTCTACTGCATTGTATGCTGTACCAGGGTATTCTATTGCATTGTAGTATGCTGTACCAGGGTATTCCACTGCATTGTAGTATGCTGTACCAGGGTATTCTACTGCATTGTAGTATGCTGTACCAGGGTATTCTATTGCAGTGTATGCTATACCAGGGTATTCTACTGCATTGTATGCTGTACCAGGGTATTATATTGCATTGTAGTATGCTTTACCAGGGTATTCTACTGCATTGTAGTATGCTGTACCTAGGTATTCTATTGCATTGTAGTATGATGTACCAGGGTTTTCTACTGCATTGTAGTATGATGTACCAGGGTATTCTACTGCATTGTATGCTGTATCAGGGTATTCTATTGCAGTGTATGCTATACCAGGGTATTCTACTGCATTGTATGCTGTACCAGGGTATTCTATTGCATTGTAGTATGCTGTACCAGGGTATTCTACTGCATTGTACGCTGTACAAGGGTATTCTATTGCATTGTAGTATGCTGCACCAGGGTATTCTACTGCATTGTATGCTGTACCAGGGTATTCTATTGCATTGTAGTATGCTGTACCAGGGTATTCTACTGCATGGTACGTTGTACAAGGGTATTCTATTGCATTGTAGTATGATGTACCAGGGTTTTCTACAGCATTGTAGTATGATGTACCAGGGTATTCTACTGCATTGTAGTATGCTGTACCAGGGTATTATATTGCATTGTATGCTGTACCAGGGTATTCTATTGCATTGTAGTATGCTCTACCAGGGTATTCTACTGAATTGTATGCTATACCAGGGTATTCTACTGCATTGTAGTATGCTGTACCAGGGTATTCTACTGCATGGTACGTTGTACAAGGGTATTCTATTGCATTGTAGTATGATGTACCAGGGTTTTCTACAGCATTGTAGTATGCTGTACCAGGGTATTCTACTGCATTGTAGTATGCTGTACCAGGGTATTCTATAGCATTGTTTGCTGTACCAGGGTATTCTAATGCATTGTATGCTGTACCAGGGTACTCTATTGCATTGTAGTATGCTGTACCAGGGTATTCTACTGCATTGCACGCTGTACAAGGGTATTCTATTGCATTGTAGTATGCTTTACCAGGGTATTCTACTGCATTGTAGTATGCTGTACCTGGGTATTCTATTGCATTGTAGTATGATGTACCAGGGGTTTCTACTGCATTGTAGTATGATGTACCAGGGTATTCTACTGCATTGTAGTATGCTGTACTAGGGTATTCTATTGCATTGTATGCTGTACCAGGTTATTCTATTGCATTGTAGTATGCTCTACCAGGGTATTCAACTGCATTGTATGCTGTATCAGGGTATTCTATTGCATTGTATGCTGTACCAGGGTATTCTACTGCATTGCAGTATGCTGTACCAGGGTATTCTACTGCATTGTAGTATGCTGTACTAGGGTATTCTACTTCATTGTATGCTGTATCAGGGTATTATATTGCATTGTATGCTGTACCAGGGTATTCTACTGCATTGTAGTATGCTGTACCAGGGTATTCTACTGCATTGTAGTGTGCTGTACCAGGGTATTCTACTGCATTGTAGTATGCTGTACTAGGGTATTCTATTGCATTGTATGCTGTACCAGGTTATTCTACTGCATTGTATGCTGTACCAGGGTATTCTATTGCATTGTAGTATGATGTACCAGGGTAGTCTACTGCATTGTAGTATGATGTACCAGGGTATTATATTGCATTGTGTGCTGCACAAGGGTATTCTATTGCATTGTAGTATGATGTACCAGGGTTTTCTACTGCATTGTAGTATGATGTACCAGGGTATTCTATTGCATTGTATGCTGTACCAGGGTATTCTATTGCATTGTAGTATGCTCTACCAGGGTATTCTACTGCATTGTATGCTATATCAGGGTATTATCTTGCATTGTATGCTGTAGCAGGGTATTCTAATGCATTGTAGTATGCTGTACCAGGGTATTCTATTGCATTGTAGTATGCTTTACCAGGGTATTCTATTGCATTGTAGTATGCTGTACCTGGGTATTCTACTGCATTGTAGTATGCTGTACCAGGGTATTCTATTGCAGTGTATGCTATACCAGGGTATTCTACTGCATTGTATGCTTTACCAGGGTATTCTACTGCATTGTAGTATGCTATACCTGAGTATTCTATTGCATTGTAGTATGATGTACCAGTGTTTTCTACTGCATTGTAGTATGATGTACCAGGATATTCTACTGCATTGTATGCTGTATCAGGGTATTCTACTGCATTGTGTTCTGTACCAGGGTATTCTACTGCATTGCAGTATGCTGTACCAGGGTGTTCTACTGCATTGTATGCTGTATCAGGGTATTCTACTGCATTGTAGTATGCTGTACCAGGGTATTCTACTGCATTGTAGTATGCTGTACCAGGGTATTCTATTTCATTATATGCTGTACCAGGGTATTCTACTGCATTGTATGCTGTACCAGGGTATTCTATTGCATTGTAGTATGCTGTACCAGGGTATTCCACTGCATTGTAGTATGCTGTACCAGGGTATTCTACTGCATTGTAGTATGCTGTACCAGGGTATTCTATTGCAGTGTATGCTATACCAGGGTATTCTACTGCATTGTATGCTGTACCAGGGTATTCTATTGCATTGTAGTATGCTGTACCAAGGTATTCTACTGCATTGTACGCTGTACAAGGGTATTCTATTGCATTGTAGTATGCTTTACCAGGGTATTCTACTGCATTGTAGTATGCTGTACCAGGGTATTATATTGCATTGTATGCTGCACAAGGGTATTCTATTGCATTGTAGTATGATGTACCAGGGTTTTCTACTGCATTGTAGTATGATGTACCAGGGTATTCTACTGCATTGTAGTATGCTGTACCAGGGTATTCTATTGCATTGTAGTGTGCTGTACCAGGGTATTCTATTGCATTGTAGTATGCTCTACCAGGGTATTCTACTGCATTGTATGCTATATCAGGGTATTCTCTTGCATTGTATGCTGTAGCAGGGTATTCTAATGCATTGTAGTATGCTGTACCAGGGTATTCTATTGCATTGTAGTATGCTGTACCTGGGTATTCTACTGCATTGTAGTATGCTGTACCAGGGTATTCTATTGCAGTGTATGCTATACCAGGGTATTCTACTGCATTGTATGCTTTACCAGGGTATTCTACTGCATTGTAGTATGCTATACCTGAGTATTCTATTGCATTGTAGTATGATGTACCAGTGTTTTCTACTGCATTGTAGTATGATGTACCAGGATATTCTACTGCATTGTATGCTGTATCAGGGTATTCTACTGCATTGTGTGCTGTACCAGGGTATTCTACTGCATTGCAGTATGCTGTACCAGGGTATTCTACTGCATTGTATGCTGTATCAGGGTATTCTACTGCATTGTAGTATGCTGTACCAGGGTATTCTACTGCATTGTAGTATGCTGTACCAGGGTATTCTATTTCATTATATGCTGTACCAGGGTATTCTACTGCATTGTATGCTGTACCAGGGTATTCTATTGCATTGTAGTATGCTGTACCAGGGTATTCCACTGCATTGTAGTATGCTGTACCAGGGTATTCTACTGCATTGTAGTATGCTGTACCAGGGTATTCTATTGCAGTGTATGCTATACCAGGGTATTCTACTGCATTGTATGCTGTACCAGGGTATTCTATTGTATTGTAGTATGCTTTACCAGGGTATTCTACTGCATTGTAGTATGCTGTACCTGAGTATTCTATTGCATTGTAGTATGATGTACCAGGGTTTTCTACTGCATTGTAGTATGATGTACCAGGGTATTCTACTGCATTGTATGCTGTATCAGGGTATTCTATTGCAGTGTATGCTATACCAGGGTAGTAAACCGCATTGTACGCTGTACCAGGGTATTCTATTGCATTGTAGTATGCTTTACCAGGGTATTCTACTGCATTGTAGAATGCTGTACCAGGGTATTCTATTGCATTGTAGTATGCTTTACCAGGGTATTCTACTGCATTGTAGAATGCTGTACAAGGGTATTCTATTGCATTGTAGTATGCTCTACCAGGGTATTCTACTGCATTGCAGTATGCTGTGCCAGGGTATTCTACTGCATTGTAGTATGATGTACCAGGGTATTCTATTGCATTGTATGCTGTACCAGGGTATTCTACTGCATTGTAGTATGCTGTACCAGGGTATTCTATTGCATTATATGCTGTACCAGGGTATTCTACTGCATTGTATGCTGTACCAGGGTATTCTATTGCATTGTAGTATGATGTACCAGGGTTTTCTACTGCATTGTAGTATGATGTACCAGGGTATTCTACTGCATTGTAGTATGCTGTACCAGGGTATTCTACTGCATTGTAGAGTGCTGTACCAGGGTATTCTATTGCATTGTAGTATGCTCTACCAGGGTATTCTACTGCATTGTATGCTATATCAGGGTATTCTCTTGCATTGTATGCTGTAGCAGGGTATTCTAATGCATTGTAGTATGCTGTACCAGGGTATTCTATTGCATTGTAGTATGCTGTACCAGGGTATTCTACTGCATTGTACGCTGTACAAGGGTATTCTATTGCATTGTAGTATGCTGCACCAGGGTATTCTACTGCATTGTATGCTGTACCAGGGTATTCTATTGCATTGTAGTATGCTGTACCAGGGTATTCTACTGCATGGTACGTTGTACAAGGGTATTCTATTGCATTGTAGTATGATGTACCAGGGTTTTCTACAGCATTGTAGTATGATGTACCAGGGTATTCTACTGCATTGTAGTATGCTGTACCAGGGTATTATATTGCATTGTATGCTGTACCAGGGTATTCTATTGCATTGTAGTATGCTCTACCAGGGTATTCTACTGAATTGTATGCTATACCAGGGTATTCTACTGCATCGTAGTATGCTGTACCAGGGTATTCTACTGCATGGTACGTTGTACAAGGGTATTCTATTGCATTGTAGTATGATGTACCAGGGTTTTCTACAGCATTGTAGTATGCTGTACCAGGGTATTCTACTGCATTGTAGTATGCTGTACCAGGGTATTCTATAGCATTGTTTGCTGTACCAGGGTATTCTAATGCATTGTATGCTGTACCAGGGTACTCTATTGCATTGTAGTATGCTGTACCAGGGTATTCTACTGCATTGCACGCTGTACAAGGGTATTCTATTGCATTGTAGTATGCTTTACCAGGGTATTCTACTGCATTGTAGTATGCTGTACCTGGGTATTCTATTGCATTGTAGTATGATGTACCAGGGGTTTCTACTGCATTGTAGTATGATGTACCAGGGTATTCTACTGCATTGTAGTATGCTGTACTAGGGTATTCTATTGCATTGTATGCTGTACCAGGTTATTCTATTGCATTGTAGTATGCTCTACCAGGGTATTCAACTGCATTGTATGCTGTATCAGGGTATTCTATTGCATTGTATGCTGTACCAGGGTATTCTACTGCATTGCAGTATGCTGTACCAGGGTATTCTACTGCATTGTAGTATGCTGTACTAGGGTATTCTACTTCATTGTATGCTGTATCAGGGTATTATATTGCATTGTATGCTGTACCAGGGTATTCTACTGCATTGTAGTATGCTGTACCAGGGTATTCTACTGCATTGTAGTGTGCTGTACCAGGGTATTCTACTGCATTGTAGTATGCTGTACTAGGGTATTCTATTGCATTGTATGCTGTACCAGGTTATTCTACTGCATTGTATGCTGTACCAGGGTATTCTATTGCATTGTAGTATGATGTACCAGGGTAGTCTACTGCATTGTAGTATGATGTACCAGGGTATTATATTGCATTGTATGCTGCACAAGGGTATTCTATTGCATTGTAGTATGATGTACCAGGGTTTTCTACTGCATTGTAGTATGATGTACCAGGGTATTCTATTGCATTGTATGCTGTACCAGGGTATTCTATTGCATTGTAGTATGCTCTACCAGGGTATTCTACTGCATTGTATGCTATATCAGGGTATTATCTTGCATTGTATGCTGTAGCAGGGTATTCTAATGCATTGTAGTATGCTGTACCAGGGTATTCTATTGCATTGTAGTATGCTTTACCAGGGTATTCTATTGCATTGTAGTATGCTGTACCTGGGTATTCTACTGCATTGTAGTATGCTGTACCAGGGTATTCTATTGCAGTGTATGCTATACCAGGGTATTCTACTGCATTGTATGCTTTACCAGGGTATTCTACTGCATTGTAGTATGCTATACCTGAGTATTCTATTGCATTGTAGTATGATGTACCAGTGTTTTCTACTGCATTGTAGTATGATGTACCAGGATATTCTACTGCATTGTATGCTGTATCAGGGTATTCTACTGCATTGTGTTCTGTACCAGGGTATTCTACTGCATTGTATGCTGTATCAGGGTATTCTACTGCATTGTAGTATGCTGTACCAGGGTATTCTACTGCATTGTAGTATGCTGTACCAGGGTATTCTATTTCATTATATGCTGTACCAGGGTATTCTACTGCATTGTATGCTGTACCAGGGTATTCTATTGCATTGTAGTATGCTGTACCAGGGTATTCCACTGCATTGTAGTATGCTGTACCAGGGTATTCTACTGCATTGTAGTATGCTGTACCAGGGTATTCTATTGCAGTGTATGCTATACCAGGGTATTCTACTGCATTGTATGCTGTACCAGGGTATTATATTGCATTGTAGTATGCTTTACCAGGGTATTCTATTGCATTGTAGTATGCTTTACCAGGGTATTCTACTGCATTGTAGAATGCTGTACCAGGGTATTCTATTGCATTGTAGTATGCTTTACCAGGGTATTCTACTGCATTGTAGAATGCTGTACAAGGGTATTCTATTGCATTGTAGTATGCTCTACCAGGGTATTCTACTGCATTGCAGTATGCTGTGCCAGGGTATTCTACTGCATTGTAGTATGATGTACCAGGGTATTCTATTGCATTGTATGCTGTACCAGGGTATTCTACTGCATTGTAGTATGCTGTACCAGGGTATTCTATTGCATTATATGCTGTACCAGGGTATTCTACTGCATTGTATGCTGTACCAGGGTATTCTATTGCATTGTAGTATGATGTACCAGGGTTTTCTACTGCATTGTAGTATGATGTACCAGGGTATTCTACTGCATTGTATGCTGTATATTCTATTGCATTGTAGTGCTGTATTCTATTGCAGTAGTATGCTATATTCCATTGTATGCTATATCAGTATTCTACTGCAGGGTATTCTAATGCATTGTATGCTGTACCAGGGTATTCTATTGCATTGTAGTATGCTGTACCAGGGTATTCTACTGCATTGTACGCTGTACAAGGGTATTCTATTGCATTGTAGTATGCTGCACCAGGGTATTCTACTGCATTGTATGCTGTACCAGGGTATTCTATTGCATTGTAGTATGCTGTACCAGGGTATTCTACTGCATGGTACGTTGTACAAGGGTATTCTATTGCATTGTAGTATGATGT
Source organism: Oncorhynchus clarkii lewisi (assembly GCF_045791955.1). Taxonomy (NCBI): domain Eukaryota; kingdom Metazoa; phylum Chordata; class Actinopteri; order Salmoniformes; family Salmonidae; genus Oncorhynchus; species Oncorhynchus clarkii. The sequence continues at coordinate 48,661,584 of NC_092176.1, read as the reverse complement.
ACCAGGGTTTTCTACAGCATTGTAGTATGATGTACCAGGGTATTCTACTGCATTGTAGTATGCTGTACCAGGGTATTATATTGCATTGTATGCTGTACCAGGGTATTCTATTGCATTGTAGTATGCTCTACCAGGGTATTCTACTGAATTGTATGCTATACCAGGGTATTCTACTGCATTGTAGTATGCTGTACCAGGGTATTCTACTGCATGGTACGTTGTACAAGGGTATTCTATTGCATTGTAGTATGATGTACCAGGGTTTTCTACAGCATTGTAGTATGCTGTACCAGGGTATTCTACTGCATTGTAGTATGCTGTACCAGGGTATTCTATAGCATTGTTTGCTGTACCAGGGTATTCTAATGCATTGTATGCTGTACCAGGGTACTCTATTGCATTGTAGTATGCTGTACCAGGGTATTCTACTGCATTGCACGCTGTACAAGGGTATTCTATTGCATTGTAGTATGCTTTACCAGGGTATTCTACTGCATTGTAGTATGCTGTACCTGGGTATTCTATTGCATTGTAGTATGATGTACCAGGGGTTTCTACTGCATTGTAGTATGATGTACCAGGGTATTCTACTGCATTGTAGTATGCTGTACTAGGGTATTCTATTGCATTGTATGCTGTACCAGGTTATTCTATTGCATTGTAGTATGCTCTACCAGGGTATTCAACTGCATTGTATGCTGTATCAGGGTATTCTATTGCATTGTATGCTGTACCAGGGTATTCTACTGCATTGCAGTATGCTGTACCAGGGTATTCTACTGCATTGTAGTATGCTGTACTAGGGTATTCTACTTCATTGTATGCTGTATCAGGGTATTATATTGCATTGTATGCTGTACCAGGGTATTCTACTGCATTGTAGTATGCTGTACCAGGGTATTCTACTGCATTGTAGTGTGCTGTACCAGGGTATTCTACTGCATTGTAGTATGCTGTACTAGGGTATTCTATTGCATTGTATGCTGTACCAGGTTATTCTACTGCATTGTATGCTGTACCAGGGTATTCTATTGCATTGTAGTATGATGTACCAGGGTAGTCTACTGCATTGTAGTATGATGTACCAGGGTATTATATTGCATTGTATGCTGCACAAGGGTATTCTATTGCATTGTAGTATGATGTACCAGGGTTTTCTACTGCATTGTAGTATGATGTACCAGGGTATTCTATTGCATTGTATGCTGTACCAGGGTATTCTATTGCATTGTAGTATGCTCTACCAGGGTATTCTACTGCATTGTATGCTATATCAGGGTATTATCTTGCATTGTATGCTGTAGCAGGGTATTCTAATGCATTGTAGTATGCTGTACCAGGGTATTCTATTGCATTGTAGTATGCTTTACCAGGGTATTCTATTGCATTGTAGTATGCTGTACCTGGGTATTCTACTGCATTGTAGTATGCTGTACCAGGGTATTCTATTGCAGTGTATGCTATACCAGGGTATTCTACTGCATTGTATGCTTTACCAGGGTATTCTACTGCATTGTAGTATGCTATACCTGAGTATTCTATTGCATTGTAGTATGATGTACCAGTGTTTTCTACTGCATTGTAGTATGATGTACCAGGATATTCTACTGCATTGTATGCTGTATCAGGGTATTCTACTGCATTGTGTTCTGTACCAGGGTATTCTACTGCATTGTATGCTGTATCAGGGTATTCTACTGCATTGTAGTATGCTGTACCAGGGTATTCTACTGCATTGTAGTATGCTGTACCAGGGTATTCTATTTCATTATATGCTGTACCAGGGTATTCTACTGCATTGTATGCTGTACCAGGGTATTCCACTGCATTGTAGTATGCTGTACCAGGGTATTCTACTGCATTGTAGTATGCTGTACCAGGGTATTCTATTGCAGTGTATGCTATACCAGGGTATTCTACTGCATTGTATGCTGTACCAGGGTATTCTATTGCATTGTAGTATGCTGTACCAAGGTATTCTACTGCATTGTACGCTGTACAAGGGTATTCTATTGCATTGTAGTATGCTTTACCAGGGTATTCTACTGCATTGTAGTATGCTGTACCAGGGTATTCTATTGCATTGTATGCTGCACAAGGGTATTCTATTGCATTGTAGTATGATGTACCAGGGTTTTCTACTGCATTGTAGTATGATGTACCAGGGTATTCTACTGCATTGTAGTATGCTGTACCAGGGTATTCTATTGCATTGTAGTGTGCTGTACCAGGGTATTCTATTGCATTGTAGTATGCTCTACCAGGGTATTCTACTGCATTGTATGCTATATCAGGGTATTCTCTTGCATTGTATGCTGTAGCAGGGTATTCTAATGCATTGTAGTATGCTGTACCAGGGTATTCTATTGCATTGTAGTATGCTGTACCTGGGTATTCTACTGCATTGTAGTATGCTGTACCAGGGTATTCTATTGCAGTGTATGCTATACCAGGGTATTCTACTGCATTGTATGCTTTACCAGGGTATTCTACTGCATTGTAGTATGCTATACCTGAGTATTCTATTGCATTGTAGTATGATGTACCAGTGTTTTCTACTGCATTGTAGTATGATGTACCAGGATATTCTACTGCATTGTATGCTGTATCAGGGTATTCTACTGCATTGTGTGCTGTACCAGGGTATTCTACTGCATTGCAGTATGCTGTACCAGGGTATTCTACTGCATTGTATGCTGTATCAGGGTATTCTACTGCATTGTAGTATGCTGTACCAGGGTATTCTACTGCATTGTAGTATGCTGTACCAGGGTATTCTATTTCATTATATGCTGTACCAGGGTATTCTACTGCATTGTATGCTGTACCAGGGTATTCTATTGCATTGTAGTATGCTGTACCAGGGTATTCCACTGCATTGTAGTATGCTGTACCAGGGTATTCTACTGCATTGTAGTATGCTGTACCAGGGTATTCTATTGCAGTGTATGCTATACCAGGGTATTCTACTGCATTGTATGCTGTACCAGGGTATTCTATTGTATTGTAGTATGCTTTACCAGGGTATTCTACTGCATTGTAGTATGCTGTACCTGAGTATTCTATTGCATTGTAGTATGATGTACCAGGGTTTTCTACTGCATTGTAGTATGATGTACCAGGGTATTCTACTGCATTGTATGCTGTATCAGGGTATTCTATTGCAGTGTATGCTATACCAGGGTAGTAAACCGCATTGTACGCTGTACCAGGGTATTCTATTGCATTGTAGTATGCTTTACCAGGGTATTCTACTGCATTGTAGAATGCTGTACCAGGGTATTCTATTGCATTGTAGTATGCTTTACCAGGGTATTCTACTGCATTGTAGAATGCTGTACAAGGGTATTCTATTGCATTGTAGTATGCTCTACCAGGGTATTCTACTGCATTGCAGTATGCTGTGCCAGGGTATTCTACTGCATTGTAGTATGATGTACCAGGGTATTCTATTGCATTGTATGCTGTACCAGGGTATTCTACTGCATTGTAGTATGCTGTACCAGGGTATTCTATTGCATTATATGCTGTACCAGGGTATTCTACTGCATTGTATGCTGTACCAGGGTATTCTATTGCATTGTAGTATGATGTACCAGGGTTTTCTACTGCATTGTAGTATGATGTACCAGGGTATTCTACTGCATTGTAGTATGCTGTACCAGGGTATTCTATTGCATTGTAGAGTGCTGTACCAGGGTATTCTATTGCATTGTAGTATGCTCTACCAGGGTATTCTACTGCATTGTATGCTATATCAGGGTATTCTCTTGCATTGTATGCTGTAGCGGGGTATTCTAATGCATTGTAGTATGCTGTACCAGGGTATTCTATTGCATTGTAGTATGCTTTACCAGGGTATTCTATTGCATTGTAGTATGCTGTACCTGGGTATTCTACTGCATTGTAGTATGCTGTACCAGGGTATTCTATTGCAGTGTATGCTATACCAGGGTATTCTACTGCATTGTATGCTTTACCAGGGTATTCTACTGCATTGTAGTATGCTATACCTGAGTTTTCTATTGCATTGTAGTATGATGTACCAGTGTTTTCTACTGCATTGTAGTATGATGTACCAGGATATTCTACTGCATTGTATGCTGTATCAGGGTATTCTACTGCATTGTGTGCTGTACCAGGGTATTCTACTGCATTGCAGTATGCTGTACCAGGGTATTCTATTGCATTGTAGTATGCTGTACCAGGGTATTCCACTGCATTGTAGTATGCTGTACCAGGGTATTCTACTGCATTGTAGTATGCTGTACCAGGGTATTCTATTGCAGTGTATGCTATACCAGGGTATTCTACTGCATTGTATGCTGTACCAGGGTATTCTATTGTATTGTAGTATGCTTTACCAGGGTATTCTACTGCATTGTAGTATGCTGTACCTGAGTATTCTATTGCATTGTAGTATGATGTACCAGGGTTTTCTACTGCATTGTAGTATGATGTACCAGGGTATTCTACTGCATTGTATGCTGTATCAGGGTATTCTATTGCAGTGTATGCTATACCAGGGTAGTATACCGCATTGTACGCTGTACCAGGGTATTCTATTGCATTGTAGTATGCTTTACCAGGGTATTCTACTGCATTGTAGAATGCTGTACCAGGGTATTCTATTGCATTGTAGTATGCTTTACCAGGGTATTCTACTGCATTGTAGAATGCTGTCCAAGGGTATTCTATTGCATTGTAGTATGCTCTACCAGGGTATTCTACTGCATTGCAGTATGCTGTGCCAGGGTATTCTACTGCATTGTAGTATGATGTACCAGGGTATTCTATTGCATTGTATGCTGTACCAGGGTATTCTACTGCATTGTAGTATGCTGTACCAGGGTATTCTATTGCATTATATGCTGTACCAGGGTATTCTACTGCATTGTATGCTGTACCAGGGTATTCTACTGCATTGTAGTATGCTGTACCAGGGTATTCTATTGCATTGTATGCTGTATCAGGGTATTCTACTGCATTGTATGCTGTACCAGGGTATTCTATTGCATTGTATGCTGTACCAGGGTATTATATTGCATTGTATGCTGTACCAGGGTATTCTACTGCATTGTATGCTGTATCAGGGTATTATATTGCATTGTATGCTGTACCAGGGTATTCTACTGCATTGTAGTATGCTGTACCAGGGTATTCTACTGCATTGTAGTGTGCTGTACCAGGGTATTCTACTGCATTGTAGTATGCTGTACTAGGGTATTCTATTGCGTTGTATGCTGTACCAGGTTATTCTACTGCATTGTATGCTGTACCAGGGTATTCTATTGCACTGTAGTATGCTGTACCAGGGTAGTCTACTGCATTGTACGCTGTACCAGGGTATTCTATTGCATCGTAGTATGCTGTACCAGGGTATTCCACTGCATTGTAGTATGCTGTACCAGGGTATTCTACTGCATTGTAGTATGCTGTACCAGGGTGTTCTATTGCAGTGTATTCTATACCAGGGTATTCTACTGCATTGTATGCTGTACCAGGGTATTCTATTGCATTGTAGTATGCTGTACCAGGGTATTATACTGCATTGTACGCTGTACAAGGGTATTCTATTGCATTGTAGTATGATGTACCAGGGTTTTCTACTGCATTGTAGTATGATGTACCTGGGTATTGTACTGCATTGTAGTATGCTGTACCAGGGTATTCTATCTGCATTGTATGCTGTACCAGGGTATTCTATTGCATTGTAGTATGCTCTACCAGGGTATTCTACTGCATTGTATGCTATATCAGGGTATTCAATTGCATTATATGCTGTACCAGGGTATTCTACGGCATTGTATGCTGTACAAGGGTATTCTATTGCATTGTAGTATGCTCTAACAGGGTATTCTACTGCATTGTAGTATGCTGTACCAGGGTATTCTATTGCATTGTAGTATGCTGTACCAGGTTATTCTTTTGCAGTGTATGCTGTACCAGGGTATTCTACTGCATTGTATGCTGTACCAGGGTACTCTATTGCATTGTAGTATTTTGTACCAGGGTATTCTACTGCATTGCACGCTGTACAAGGGTATTCTATTGCATTGTAGCATGCTTTACCAGGGTATTCTACTGAATTGTAGTATGCTGTACCTGGGTATTCTATTGCATTGCAGTATGATGTACCAGGGTATTCTACTGCATTGTAGTATGCTGTACTAGGGTATTCTACTTCATTGTATGCTGTATCAGGGTATTATATTGCATTGTATGCTGTACCAGGGTATTCTACTGCATTGTAGTATGCTGTACCAGGGTATTCTACTGCATTGTAGTGTGCTGTACCAGGGTATTCTACTGCATTGTAGTATGCTGTACCAGGGTATTTTACTGCATTGTATGCTGTATCAGGGTATTCTACTGCATTGTAGTATGCTGTACCAGGGTATTCTACTGCATTGTAGTATGCTGTACCAGGGTATTCTATTTCATTATATGCTGTACCAGGGTATTCTACTGCATTGTATGCTGTACCAGGGTATTCTATTGCATTGTAGTATGCTGTACCAGGGTATTCCACTGCATTGTAGTATGCTGTACCAGGGTATTCTACTGCATTGTAGTATGCTGTACCAGGGTATTCTATTGCAGTGTATGCTATACCAGGGTATTCTACTGCATTGTATGCTGTACCAGGGTATTCTATTGCATTGTAGTATGCTTTACCAGGGTATTCTACTGCATTGTAGTATGCTGTACCTGAGTATTCTATTGCATTGTAGTATGATGTACCAGGGTTTTCTACTGCATTGTAGTATGCTGTACCAGGGTGTTCTATTGCAGTGTATTCTATACCAGGGTATTCTACTGCATTGTATGCTGTACCAGGGTATGCTATTGCATTGTAGTATGCTGTACCAGGGTATTCTACTGCATTGTACGCTGTACAAGGGTATTCTATTGCATTGTAGTATGCTCTACCAGGGTATTCTACTGCATTGTAGTATGCTGTACAAGGGTATTCTATTGCATTGTAGTATGCTCTACCAGGTTATTCTACTGCATTGTATGCTGTACCAGGGTATTCTATTGCATTGTAGTATTTTGTACCAGGGTATTCTACTGCATTGCACGCTGTACAAGGGTATTCTATTGCATTGTAGTATGCTTTACCAGGGTATTCTACTGCATTGTAGTATGCTGTACCTGGGTATTCTATTGCATTGTAGTATGATGTACCAGGGGTTTCTACTGCATTGTAGTATGATGTACCAGGGTATTCTACTGCATTGTAGTATGCTGTACCAGGGTATTCTATTGCATTGTATGCTGTACCAGGGTATTCTATTGCATTGTAGTATGCTCTACCAGGGTATTCTACTGCATTGTATGCTGTATCAGGGTATTATATTGCATTGTATGCTGTACCAGGGTATTCTACTGCATTGTAGTATGCTGTACCAGGGTATTCTACTGCATTGTAGTGTGCTGTACCAGGGTATTCTACTGCATTGTAGTATGCTGTACTAGGGTATTCTATTGCATTGTATGCTGTACCAGGGTATTCTTCTGCATTGTATGCTGTACCAGGGTATTCTATTGCATCGTAGAATGCTGTACCAGGGTAGTCTACTGCATTGTACGCTGCACCAGGGTATTCTATTGCATTGTAGTATGCTTTACCAGGGTATTCTACTGCATTGTAGTATGCTGTACCTGGGTATTCTATTGCATTGTAGTATGATGTACCAGTGTTTTCTACTGCATTGTAGTATGATGTACCAGGATATTCTACTGCATTGTAGTATGCTGTACCAGGGTATTATATTGCATTGTATGCTGTACAAGGGTATTCTACTGCATTGTAGTATGCTCTACCAGGGTATTCTACTGCATTGTATGCTGTATCAGGGTATTCTACTGCATTGTGTGCTGTACCAGGGTATTCTACTGCATTGTAGTATGCTGTACCAGGGTATTCTATTTCATTATATGCTGTACCAGGGTATTCTACTGCATTGTATGCTGTACCAGGGTATTCTATTGCATTGTAGTATGCTGTACCAGGGTATTCCACTGCATTGTAGTATGCTGTACCAGGGTATTCTATTGCATTGTAGTATGCTGTACCAGGGTATTCTATTGCAGTGTATGCTATACCAGGGTATTCTACTGCATTGTATGCTGTACCAGGGTATTCTATTGCATTGTAGTATGCTTTACCAGGGTATTCTACTGCATTGTAGTATGCTGTACCTGAGTATTCTATTGCATTGTAGTATGATGTACCAGGGTTTTCTACTGCATTGTAGTATGATGTACCAGGGTATTCTACTGCATTGTATGCTGTATCAGGGTATTCTATTGCAGTGTATGCTATACCAGGGTAGTATACCGCATTGTACGCTGTACCAGGGTATTCTATTGCATTGTAGTATGCTTTACCAGGGTATTCTATTACATTGTAGTATGCTGTACCTGGGTATTCTACTGCATTGTAGTATGCTATACCAGGGTATTCTACTGCATTGTATGCTGTATCAGGGTATTCTACTTAGCATTGTAGTATGCTATACCTGAGTATTCTATTGCATTGTAGTATGATGTACCAGTGTTTTCTACTGCATTGTAGTATGATGTACCAGGATATTCTACTGCGTTGTATGCTGTATCAGGGTATTCTACTGCATTGTGTGCTGTACCAGGGTATTCTACTGCATTGCAGTATGCTGTACCAGGGTATTCTACTGCATTGTATGCTGTATCAGGGTATTCTACTGCATTGTAGTATGCTGTACCAGGGTATTCTACTGCATTGTAGTATGCTGTACCAGGGTATTCTATTTCATTATATGCTGTACCAGGGTATTCTACTGCATTGTATGCTGTTCCAGGGTATTCTATTGCATTGTAGTATGCTGTACCAGGGTATTCCACTGCATTGTAGTATGCTGTACCAGGGTATTCTATTGCATTGTAGTATGCTGTACCAGGGTATTCCACTGCATTGTAGTATTTTGTACCAGGGTATTCTACTGCATTGCACGCTGTACAAGGGTATTCTATTGCATTGTAGCATGCTTTACCAGGGTATTCTACTGAATTGTAGTATGCTGTACCTGGGTATTCTATTGCATTGCAGTATGCTGTACCAGGGTATTCTACTGCATTGTAGTATGCTGTACTAGGGTATTCTACTTCATTGTATGCTGTATCAGGGTATTATATTGCATTGTATGCTGTACCAGGGTATTCTACTGCATTGTAGTATGCTGTACCAGGGTATTCTACTGCATTGTAGTGTGCTGTACCAGGGTATTCTACTGCATTGTAGTATGCTGTACCAGGGTATTTTACTGCATTGTATGCTGTATCAGGGTATTCTACTGCATTGTAGTATGCTGTACCAGGGTATTCTACTGCATTGTAGTATGCTGTACCAGGGTATTCTATTTCATTATATGCTGTACCAGGGTATTCTACTGCATTGTATGCTGTACCAGGGTATTCTATTGCATTGTAGTATGCTGTACCAGGGTATTCCACTGCATTGTAGTATGCTGTACCAGGGTATTCTACTGCATTGTAGTATGCTGTACCAGGGTATTCTATTGCAGTGTATGCTATACCAGGGTATTCTACTGCATTGTATGCTGTACCAGGGTACTCTATTGCATTGTAGTATGCTTTACCAGGGTATTCTACTGCATTGTAGTATGCTGTACCTGAGTATTCTATTGCATTGTAGTATGATGTACCAGGGTTTTCTACTGCATTGTAGTATGCTGTACCAGGGTGTTCTATTGCAGTGTATTCTATACCAGGGTATTCTACTGCATTGTATGCTGTACCAGGGTATTCTATTGCATTGTAGTATGCTGTACCAGGGTATTCTACTGCATTGTACGCTGTACAAGGGTATTCTATTGCATTGTAGTATGCTCTACCAGGGTATTCTACTGCATTGTAGTATGCTGTACAAGGGTATTCTATTGCATTGTAGTATGCTCTACCAGGTTATTCTACTGCATTGTATGCTGTACCAGGGTATTCTATTGCATTGTAGTATTTTGTACCAGGGTATTCTACTGCATTGCACGCTGTACAAGGGTATTCTATTGCATTGTAGTATGCTTTACCAGGGTATTCTACTGCATTGTAGTATGCTGTACCTGGGTATTCTATTGCATTGTAGTATGATGTACCAGGGGTTTCTACTGCATTGTAGTATGATGTACCAGGGTATTCTACTGCATTGTAGTATGCTGTACCAGGGTATTCTATTGCATTGTATGCTGTACCAGGGTATTCTATTGCATTGTAGTATGCTCTACCAGGGTATTCTACTGCATTGTATGCTGTATCAGGGTATTATATTGCATTGTATGCTGTACCAGGGTATTCTACTGCATTGTAGTATGCTGTACCAGGGTATTCTACTGCATTGTAGTGTGCTGTACCAGGGTATTCTACTGCATTGTAGTATGCTGTACTAGGGTATTCTATTGCATTGTATGCTGTACCAGGGTATTCTTCTGCATTGTATGCTGTACCAGGGTATTCTATTGCATCGTAGAATGCTGTACCAGGGTAGTCTACTGCATTGTACGCTGCACCAGGGTATTCTATTGCATTGTAGTATGCTTTACCAGGGTATTCTACTGCATTGTAGTATGCTGTACCTGGGTATTCTATTGCATTGTAGTATGATGTACCAGTGTTTTCTACTGCATTGTAGTATGATGTACCAGGATATTCTACTGCATTGTAGTATGCTGTACCAGGGTATTATATTGCATTGTATGCTGTACCAGGGTATTCTACTGCATTGTAGTATGCTCTACCAGGGTATTCTACTGCATTGTATGCTGTATCAGGGTATTCTACTGCATTGTGTGCTGTACCAGGGTATTCTACTGCATTGTAGTATGCTGTACCAGGGTATTCTATTTCATTATATGCTGTACCAGGGTATTCTACTGCATTGTATGCTGTACCAGGGTATTCTATTGCATTGTAGTATGCTGTACCAGGGTATTCCACTGCATTGTAGTATGCTGTACCAGGGTATTCTATTGCATTGTAGTATGCTGTACCAGGGTATTCTATTGCAGTGTATGCTATACCAGGGTATTCTACTGCATTGTATGCTGTACCAGGGTATTCTATTGCATTGTAGTATGCTTTACCAGGGTATTCTACTGCATTGTAGTATGCTGTACCTGAGTATTCTATTGCATTGTAGTATGATGTACCAGGGTTTTCTACTGCATTGTAGTATGATGTACCAGGGTATTCTACTGCATTGTATGCTGTATCAGGGTATTCTATTGCAGTGTATGCTATACCAGGGTAGTATACCGCATTGTACGCTGTACCAGGGTATTCTATTGCATTGTAGTATGCTTTACCAGGGTATTCTATTACATTGTAGTATGCTGTACCTGGGTATTCTACTGCATTGTAGTATGCTATACCAGGGTATTCTACTGCATTGTATGCTGTATCAGGGTATTCTACTTAGCATTGTAGTATGCTATACCTGAGTATTCTATTGCATTGTAGTATGATGTACCAGTGTTTTCTACTGCATTGTAGTATGATGTACCAGGATATTCTACTGCGTTGTATGCTGTATCAGGGTATTCTACTGCATTGTGTGCTGTACCAGGGTATTCTACTGCATTGCAGTATGCTGTACCAGGGTATTCTACTGCATTGTATGCTGTATCAGGGTATTCTACTGCATTGTAGTATGCTGTACCAGGGTATTCTACTGCATTGTAGTATGCTGTACCAGGGTATTCTATTTCATTATATGCTGTACCAGGGTATTCTACTGCATTGTATGCTGTTCCAGGGTATTCTATTGCATTGTAGTATGCTGTACCAGGGTATTCCACTGCATTGTAGTATGCTGTACCAGGGTATTCTACTGCATTGTAGTATGCTGTACCAGGGTATTATATTGCAGTGTATGCTATACCAGGGTATTCTACTGCATTGTATGCTGTACCAGGGTATTCTATTGCATTGTAGTATGCTTTACCAGGGTATTCTACTGCATTGTAGTATGCTGTACCTGACTATTCTATTGCATTGTAGTATGATGTACCAGGGTTTTCTACTGCATTGTAGTATGATGTACCAGGGTATTCTACTGCATTGTATGCTGTATCAGGGTATTCTATTGCAGTGTATGCTATACCAGGGTATTCTATTGCATTGTAGTATGCTGTGCCAGGGTATTCTACTGCATTGTAGTATGTTGTACCAGGGTATTCTATTACATTGTATGCTGTACCAGGGTATTCTACTGCATTGTAGTATGCTGTACCAGGGTAGTCTACCGCATTGTACGCTGTACCAGGGTATTCTATTGCATTGTAGTATGTTGTACCAGGGTATTCTATTGCATTGTATGCTCTACCAGGGTATTCTACTGCATTGTAGTATGCTGTACCAGGGTATTCTGTTGCATTATATGCTGTACCAGGGTATTCTACTGCATTGTATGCTGTACCAGGGTATTCCATTGCATTGTAGTATGCTGTACCAGGGTATTCCACTGCATTGTAGTATGCTGTACCAGGGTATTCTACTGCATTGTAGTATGCTGTACCAGGGTATTCTATTGCAGTGTATGCTATACCAGGGTATTCTACTGCATTGTATGCTGTACCAGGGTATTATATTGCATTGTAGTATGCTTTACCAGGGTATTCTACTGCATTGTAGTATGCTGTACCTGGGTATTCTACTGCATTGTAGTATGATGTACCAGGGTTTTCTACTGCATTGTAGTATGATGTACCAGGATATTCTACTGCATTGTATGCTGTATCAGGGTATTCTATTGCAGTGTATGCTATACCAGGGTATTCTACTGCATTGTATGCTGTACCAGGGTATTCTATTGCATTGTAGTATGCTGTACCAGGGTATTCTACTGCATTGTAGTATGCTTTACCAGGGTATTCTATTGCAGTGTATGCTATACCAGGTTATTCTACTGCATTGTATGCTGTACCAGGGTATTCTATTGCATTGTAGTATGCTGTACCAGGGTATTCTACTGCATGGTACGTTGTACAAGGGTATTCTATTGCATTGTAGTATGATGTACCAGGGTTTTCTACAGCATTGTAGTATGATGTACCAGGGTATTCTACTGCATTGTAGTATGCTGTACCAGGGTATTATATTGCATTGTATGCTGTACCAGGGTATTCTATTGCATTGTAGTATGCTCTACCAGGGTATTCTACTGCATTGTATGCTATACCAGGGTATTCTACTGCATTGTAGTATGCTGTACCAGGGTATTCTATTGCATTGTAGTATGCTGTACCAGGGTATTCTACTGCATGGTACGTTGTACAAGGGTATTCTATTGCATTGTAGTATGATGTACCAGGGTTTTCTACAGCATTGTAGTATGCTGTACCAGGGTATTCTACTGCATTGTAGTATGCTGTACCAGGGTATTCTATTGCATTGTATGCTGTACCAGGGTATTCTAATGCATTGTATGCTGTACCAGGGTACTCTATTGCATTGTAGTATGCTGTACCAGGGTATTCTACTGCATTGCACGCTGTACAAGGGTATTCTATTGCATTGTAGTATGCTTTACCAGGGTATTCTACTGCATTGTAGTATGCTGTACCTGGGTATTCTATTGCATTGTAGTATGATGTACCAGGGGTTTCTACTGCATTGTAGTATGATGTACCAGGGTATTCTACTGCATTGTAGTATGCTGTACTAGGGTATTCTATTGCATTGTATGCTGTACCAGGTTATTCTATTGCATTGTAGTATGCTCTACCAGGGTATTCAACTGCATTGTATGCTGTATCAGGGTATTCTACTGCATTGTATGCTGTACCAGGGTATTCTACTGCATTGCAGTATGCTGTACCAGGGTATTCTACTGCATTGTAGTATGCTGTACTAGGGTATTCTACTTCATTGTAGTATGATGTACCAGGGTATTCTACTGCATTGTATGCTGTACCAGGGTATTCTATTGCATTGTAGTATGCTGTACCAGGGTATTCCACTGCATTGTAGTATGCTGTACCAGGGTATTCTAATTCATTGTAGTATGCTGTACCAGGGTATTCTATTGCAGTGTATGCTATACCAGGGCATTCTACTGCATTGTATGCTGTACCAGGGTATTCTATTGCATTGTAGTATGCTTTACCAGGGTATTCTACTGCATTGTAGTATGCTGTACCTGAGTATTCTATTGCATTGTAGTATGATGTACCAGGGTATTCTACTGCATTGTATGCTGTATCAGGGTATTCTATTGCAGTATATGCTATACCAGGGTAGTATACCGCATTGTATGCTGTACCAGGGTATTCTATTGCATTGTAGTATGCTGTACCAGGGTATTCTACTGCATTGTACGCTGTACAAGGGTATTCTATTGCATTGTAGTATGATGTACCAGGGTTTTCTACTGCATTGTAGTATGATGTACCAGGGTATTGTACTGCATTGTAGTATGCTGTACCAGGGTATTCTATTGCATTGTATGCTGTACCAGGGTATTCTATTGCATTGTAGTATGCTCTACCAGGGTATTCTACTGCATTGTATGCTATATCAGGGTATTCTATTGCATTATATGCTGTACCAGGGTATTCTACGGCATTGTAGTATGCTGTACCAGGGTATTCTATTGCATTGTATGCTGTACAAGGGTATTCTATTGCATTGTAGTATGCTCTACCAGGGTATTCTACTGCATTGTAGTATGATGTACCAGGGTATTCTATTGCATTGTAGTATGCTGTACCAGGGTATTCTATTGCATTGTATGCTGTACCAGGGTATTCTACTGCATTGCAGTATGCTGTACCAGGGTATTCTATTGCATTGTAGTATTTTGTACCAGGGTATTCTACTGCATTGCACGCTGTACAAGGGTATTCTATTGCATTGTAGTATGCTTTACCAGGGTATTCTACTGCATTGTAGTATGCTGTACCTGGGTATTCTATTGCATTGTAGTATGATGTACCAGGGGTTTCTACTGCATTGTAGTATGATGTACCAGGGTATTCTACTGCATTGTAGTATGCTGTACCAGGGTATTCTATTGCATTGTATGCTGTACCAGGGTATTCTACTGCATTGCAGTATGCTGTACCAGGGTATTCTAATGCATTGTATGCTGTTCCAGGGTATTCTATTGCATTGTATGCTGTACAAGGGTATTCTATTGCATTGTATGCTGTAACAGGGTATTCTACTGCATTGTATGCTGTATCAGGGTATTATATTGCATTGTATGCTGTACCAGGGTATTCTACTGCATTGTAGTATGCTGTACCAGGGTATTCTACTGCATTGTAGTGTGCTGTACCAGGGTATTCTACTGCATTGTAGTATGCTGTACTAGGGTATTCTATTGCATTGTAGAATGCTGTACCAGGGTAGTCTACTGCATTGTACGCTGCACCAGGGTATTCTATTGCATTGTAGTATGCTTTACCAGGGTATTCTACTGCATTGTAGTATGCTGTACCTGGGTATTCTATTGCATTGTAGTATGATGTACCAGGATATTCTACTGCATTGTAGTATGCTGTACCAGGGTATTATATTGCATTGTATGCTGTACCAGGGTATTCTACTGCATTGTAGTATGCTCTACCAGGGTATTCTACTGCATTGTATGCTGTATCAGGGTATTCTACTGCATTGTGTGCTGTACCAGGGTATTCTACTGCATTGCAGTATGCTGTACCAGGGTATTTTACTGCATTGTATGCTGTATCAGGGTATTCTACTGCATTATAGTATGCTGTACCAGGGTATTCTACTGCATTGTATGCTGTAACAGGGTATTCTATTGCATTGTAGTATGCTGTACCAGGGTATTCCACTGCATTGTAGTATGCTGTACCAGGGTATTCTACTGCATTGTAGTATGCTTTACCAGGGTATTCTACTGCATTGTAGTATGCTGTACCTGAGTATTCTATTGCATTGTAGTATGATGTACCAGGGTATTCTACTGCATTGTATGCTGTATCAGGGTATTCTATTGCAGTGTATGCTATACCAGGGTAGTATACCGCATTGTATGCTGTACCAGGGTATTCTATTGCATTGTAGTATGCTGTACCAGGGTATTCTACTGCATTGTACGCTGTACAAGGGTATTCTATTGCATTGTAGTATGATGTACCAGGGTTTTCTACTGCATTGTAGTATGATGTACCAGGGTATTGTACTGCATTGTAGTATGCTGTACCAGGGTATTCTATTGCATTGTATGCTGTACCAGGGTATTCTATTGCATTGTAGTATGCTCTACCAGGGTATTCTACTGCATTGTATGCCCTATCAGGGTATTCTATTGCATTATATGCTGTACCAGGGTATTCTACGGCATTGTATGCTGTACAAGGGTATTCTATTGCATTGTAGTATGCTCTACCAGGGTATTCTACTGCATTGTAGTATGCTGTACCTGGGTATTCTTTTGCAGTGTATGCTGTACCAGGGTATTCTACTGCATTGTATGCTGTACCAGGGTATTCTATTGCATTGTAGTATTTTGTACCAGGGTATTCTACTGCATTGCACGCTGTACAAGGGTATTCTATTGCATTGTAGTATGCTTTACCAGGGTATTCTACTGCATTGTAGTATGCTGTACCTGGGTATTCTATTGCATTGTAGTATGATGTACCAGGGGTTTCTACTGCATTGTAGTATGATGTACCAGGGTATTCTACTGCATTGTAGTGTGCTGTACCAGGGTATTCTAATGCATTGTATGCTGTACCAGGGTATTCTACTGCATTGCAGTATGCTGTACCAGGGTATTCTAATGCATTGTATGCTGTTCCAGGGTATTCTATTGCATTGTATGCTGTACCAGGGTATTCTATTGCATTGTATGCTGTAACAGGGTATTCTACTGCATTGTATGCTGTATCAGGGTATTATATTGCATTGTATGCTGTACCAGGGTATTCTACTGCATTGTAGTATGCTGTACCAGGGTATTCTACTGCATTGTAGTGTGCTGTACCAGGGTATTCTACTGCATTGTAGTATGCTGTACTAGGGTATTCTATTGCATTGTAGAATGCTGTACCAGGGTAGTCTACTGCATTGTACGCTGCACCAGGGTATTCTATTGCATTGTAGTATGCTTTACCAGGGTATTCTACTGCATTGTAGTATGCTGTACCTGGTTATTCTATTGCATTGTAGTATGATGTACCAGGATATTCTACTGCATTGTAGTATGCTGTACCAGGGTATTATATTGCATTGTATGCTGTACTAGGGTATTCTACTGCATTGTAGTATGCTCTACCAGGGTATTCTACTGCATTGTATGCTGTACCAGGGTATTCTACTGCATTGTACGCTGTACAAGGGTATTCTATTGCATTGTAGTATGATGTACCAGGGTTTTCTACTGCATTGTAGTATGCTGTACCAGGGTATTCCACTGCATTGTAGTATGCTGTACCAGGGTATTCTACTGCATTGTATGCTGTACCAGGGTATTCTATTGCATTGTAGTATGCTGTACCAGGGTATTCCACTGCATTGTAGTATGCTGTACCAGGGTATTCTACTGCATTGTAGTATGCTGTACCAGGGTATTCTATTGCAGTGTATGCTATACCAGGGTATTCTACTGCATTGTATGCTGTACCAGGGTATTCTATTGCATTGTAGTATGCTTTACCAGGGTATTCTACTGCATTGTAGTATGCTGTACCTGAGTATTCTATTGCATTGTAGTATGATGTACCAGGGTTTTCTACTGCATTGTAGTATGATGTACCAGGGTATTCTACTGCATTGTATGCTGTACCAGGGTATTCTATTGCATTGTAGTATGCTGTACCAGGGTAGTCTACTGCATTGTACGCTGTACCAGGGTATTCTATTGCATCGTAGTATGCTGTACCAGGGTATTCCACTGCATTGTAGTATGCTGTACCAGGGTATTCTACTGCATTGTAGTATGCTGTACCAGGGTGTTCTATTGCAGTGTATTCTATACCAGGGTATTCTACTGCATTGTATGCTGTACCAGGGTATTCTATTGCATTGTAGTATGATGTACCAGGGTATTCTACTGCATTGTAGTATGCTGTACCAGGGTATTCTACTGCATTGTACGCTGTACAAGGGTATTCTATTGCATTGTAGTATGATGTACCAGGGTTTTCTACTGCATTGTAGTATGATGTACCAGGGTATTGTACTGCATTGTAGTATGCTGTACCAGGGTATTCTATTGCATTGTATGCTGTACCAGGGTATTCTATTCCATTGTAGTATGCTCTACCAGGGTATTCTACTGCATTGTATGCTATATCAGGGTATTCTATTGCATTATATGCTGTACCAGGGTATTCTACAGCATTGTATGCTGTACAAGGGTATTCTATTGCATTGTAGTATGCTCTACCAGGGTATTCTACTGCATTGTAGTATGCTCTACCAGGGTATTCTACTGCATTGTATGCTATACCAGGGTATTCTACTGCATTGTAGTATGCTGTACCAGGGTATTCTATTGCATTGTAGTATGCTGTACCAGGGTATTCTACTGCATGGTACGTTGTACAAGGGTATTCTATTGCATTGTAGTATGATGTACCAGGGTTTTCTACAGCATTGTAGTATGCTGTACCAGGGTATTCTACTGCATTGTAGTATGCTGTACCAGGGTATTATATTGCATTGTATGCTGTACCAGGGTATTCTAATGCATTGTATGCTGTACCAGGGTACTCTATTGCATTGTAGTATGCTGTACCAGGGTATTCTACTGCATTGCACGCTGTACAAGGGTATTCTATTGCATTGTAGTATGCTTTACCAGGGTATTCTACTGCATTGTAGTATGCTGTACCAGGGTATTCTACTGCATTGTAGTATGCTGTACTAGGGTATTCTATTGCATTGTATGCAGTACCAGGTTATTCTATTGCATTGTAGTATGCTCTACCAGGGTATTCAACTGCATTGTATGCTGTATCAGGGTATTCTATTGCATTGTATGCTGTACCAGGGTATTCTACTGCATTGCAGTATGCTGTACCAGGGTATTCTACTGCATTGTAGTATGCTGTACTAGGGTATTCTACTTCATTGTATGCTGTATCAGGGTATTATATTGCATTGTATGCTGTACCAGGGTATTCTACTGCATTGTAGTATGCTGTACCAGGGTATTCTACTGCATTGTAGTGTGCTGTACCAGGGTATTCTACTGCATTGTAGTATGCTGTACTAGGGTATTCTATTGCATTGTATGCTGTACCAGGTTAATCTACTGCATTGTATGCTGTACCAGGGTATTCTACTGCATTGTATGCTGTACCAGGGTATTCTATTGCATTGTAGTATGCTGTACCAGGGTATTCTATTGCATTGTATGCTGTACAAGGGTATTCTATTGCATTGTAGTATGATGTACCAGGGTTTTCTACTGCATTGTAGTATGATGTACCAGGGTATTCTACTGCATTGTAGTATGCTGTACCAGGGTATTCTATGGCATTGTATGCTGTACCAGGGTATTCTATTGCATTGTAGTATGCTCTACCAGGGTATTCTACTGCATTGTATGCTATATCAGGGTATTCTCTTGCATTGTATGCTGTAGCAGGGTATTCTAATGCATTGTAGTATGCGGTACCAGGGTATTCTATTGCATTGTAGTATGCTTTACCAGGGTATTCTATTGCATTGTAGTATGCTGTACCTGGGTATTCTACTGCATTGTAGTATGCTGTACCAGGGTATTCTATTGCAGTGTATGCTATACCAGGGTATTCTACTGCATTGTATGCTTTACCAGGGTAATCTACTGCATTGTAGTATGCTATACCTGAGTATTCTATTGCATTGTAGTATGATGTACCAGTGTTTTCTACTGCATTGTAGTATGATGTACCAGGATATTCTACTGCATTGTATGCTGTATCAGGGTATTCTACTGCATTGTGTGCTGTACCAGGGTATTCTACTGCATTGTATGCTGTATCAGGGTATTCTACTGCATTGTAGTATGCTGTACCAGGGTATTCTACTGCATTGTAGTATGCTGTACCAGGGTATTCTATTTCATTATATGCTGTACCAGGTTATTCTACTGCATTGTATGCTGTACCAGGGTATTCTATTGCATTGTAGTATGCTGTACCAGGGTATTCCACTGCATTGTAGTATGCTGTACTAGGGTATTCTACTGCATTGCACGCTGTACAAGGGTATTCTATTGCATTGTATGCTGTACCAGGGTATTCAACTGCATTGTATGCTGTATCAGGGTATTCTATTGCATTGTATGCTGTACCAGGGTATTCTACTGCATTGCAGTATGCTGTACCAGGGTATTCTACTGCATTGTAGTATGCTGTACTAGGGTATTCTACTTCATTGTATGCTGTATCAGGGTATTATATTGCATTGTATGCTGTACCAGGGTATTCTACTGCATTGTAGTATGCTGTACCAGGGTATTCTACTGCATTGTAGTGTGCTGTACCAGGGTATTCTACTGCATTGTAGTATGCTGTACTAGGGTATTCTATTGCATTGTATGCTGTACCAGGTTATTCTACTGCATTGTATGCTGTACCAGGGTATTCTATTGCATTGTAGTATGCTGTACCAGGGTATTCTATTGCATTGTATGCTGTACAAGGGTATTCTATTGCATTGTAGTATGATGTACCAGGGTTTTCTACTGCATTGTAGTATGATGTACCAGGGTATTCTACTGCATTGTAGTATGCTGTACCAGGGTATTCTATGGCATTGTATGCTGTACCAGGGTATTCTATTGCATTGTAGTATGCTCTACCAGGGTATTCTACTGCATTGTATGCTATATCAGGGTATTCTCTTGCATTGTATGCTGTAGCAGGGTATTCTAATGCATTGTAGTATGCGGTACCAGGGTATTCTATTGCATTGTAGTATGATGTACCAGGGTATTCTACTGCATTGTGTGCTGTACCAGGGTATTCTACTGCATTGCAGTATGCTGTACCAGGGTATTCTACTGCATTGTATGCTGTATCAGGGTATTCTACTGCATTGTAGTATGCTGTACCAGGGTATTCTACTGCATTGTAGTATGCTGTACCAGGGTATTCTATTTCATTATATGCTGTACCAGGGTATTCTACTGCATTGTATGCTGTACCAGGGTATTCTATTGCATTGTAGTATGCTTTACCAGGGTATTCTACTGCATTGTAGTATGCTGTACCTGAGTTTTCTATTGCATTGTAGTATGATGTACCAGGGTTTTCTACTGCATTGTAGTATGATGTACCAGGGTATTCTACTGCATTGTATGCTGTATCAGGGTATTCTATTGCAGTGTATGCTATACCAGGGTAGTCTACCGCATTGTATGCTTTACCAGGGTATTCTATTGCATTGTAGTATGCTCTACCAGGGTATTCTACTGCATTGCAGTATGCTGTGCCAGGGTATTCTACTGCATTGTAGTATGTTGTACCAGGGTATTCTATTGCATTGTATGTTGTACCAGGGTATTCTACTGCATTGTAGTATGCTGTACCAGGGTATTCTATTGCATTATATGCTGTACCAGGGTATTCTACTGCATTGTATGCTGTACCAGGGTATTCTATTGCATTGTAGTATGCTGTACCAGGGTATTCCACTGCATTGTAGTATGCTCTACCAGGTTATTATACTGCATTGTATGCTATATCAGGGTATTCTATTGCATTGTATGCTGTACCAGGGTATTCTACTGCATTGTAGTATGCTGTACCAGGGTATTCTACTGCATTGTATGCTGTATCAGGGTATTCTACTGCATTGTATGCTGTACCAGGGTATTCTATTGCATTGTATGCTGTACCAGGGTATTCTACTGCATTGTATGCTGTATCAGGGTATTATATTGCATTGTATGCTGTACCAGGGTATTCTACTGCATTGTAGTATGCTGTACCAGGGTATTCTACTGCATTGTAGTGTGCTGTACCAGGGTATTCTACTGCATTGTAGTATGCTGTACTAGGGTATTCTATTGCATTGTATGCTGTACCAGGTTATTCTACTGCATTGTATGCTGTACCAGGGTATTCTATTGCACTGTAGTATGCTGTACCAGGGTAGTCTACTGCATTGTACGCTGTACCAGGGTATTCTATTGCATCGTAGTATGCTGTACCAGGGTATTCCACTGCATTGTAGTATGCTGTACCAGGGTATTCTACTGCATTGTAGTATGCTGTACCAGGGTGTTCTATTGCAGTGTATTCTATACCAGGGTATTCTACTGCATTGTATGCTGTACCAGGGTATTCTATTGCATTGTAGTATGCTGTACCAGGGTATTATACTGCATTGTACGCTGTACAAGGGTATTCTATTGAATTGTAGTATGATGTACCAGGGTTTTCTACTGCATTGTAGTATGCTGTACCAGGGTATTCTATTGCATTGTATGCTGTACCAGGGTATTCTATTGCATTGTAGTATGCTCTACCAGGGTATTCTACTGCATTGTATGCTATATCAGGGTATTCAATTGCATTATATGCTGTACCAGGGTATTCTACGGCATTGTATGCTGTACAAGGGTATTCTATTGCATTGTAGTATGCTGTACCAGGGTATTCTACTGCATTGTAGTATGCTGTACCAGGTTATTCTTTTGCAGTGTATGCTGTACCAGGGTATTCTACTGCATTGTATGCTGTACCAGGGTACTCTATTGCATTGTAGTATTTTGTACCAGGGTATTCTACTGCATTGCACGCTGTACAAGGGTATTCTATTGCATTGTAGCATGCTTTACCAGGGTATTCTACTGAATTGTAGTATGCTGTACCTGGGTATTCTATTGCATTGTAGTATGATGTACCAGGGGTTTCTACTGCATTGTAGTATGATGTACCAGGGTATTCTACTGCATTGTAGTATGCTGTACCAGGGTATTCTATTGCATTGTATGCTGTACCAGGGTATTCTATTGCATTGTAGTATGCTCTACCAGGGTATTCTACTGCATTGTATGCTGTATCAGGGTATTCTAATGCATTGTAGTATGCTGTACCAGGGTATTCTATTGCATTGTAGTATGCTTTACCAGGGTATTCTATTGCATTGTAGTATGCTGTACCTGGGTATTCTACTGCATTGTAGTATGCTGTACCAGGGTATTCTATTGCAGTGTATGCTATACCAGGGTATTCTACTGCATTGTATGCTTTACCAGGGTATTCTACTGCATTGTAGTATGCTATACCTGAGTATTCTATTGCATTGTAGTATGATGTACCAGTGTTTTCTACTGCATTGTAGTATGATGTACCAGGATATTCTACTGCATTGTATGCTGTATCAGGGTATTCTACTGCATTGTGTGCTGTACCAGGGTATTCTACTGCATTGCAGTATGCTGTACCAGGGTATTCTACTGCATTGTATGCTGTATCAGGGTATTCTACTGCATTGTAGTATGCTGTACCAGGGTATTCTACTGCATTGTAGTATGCTGTACCAGGGTATTCTATTTCATTATATGCTGTACCAGGGTATTCTACTGCATTGTATGCTGTACCAGGGTATTCTATTGCATTGTAGTATGCTGTACCAGGGTATTCCACTGCATTGTAGTATGCTGTACCAGGGTATTCTACTGCATTGTAGTATGCTGTACCAGGGTATTCTATTGCAGTGTATGCTATACCAGGGTATTCTACTGCATTGTATGCTGTACCAGGGTATTCTATTGCATTGTAGTTTGCTTTACCAGGGTATTCTACTGCATTGTAGTCTGCTGTACCTGAGTATTCTATTGCATTGTAGTATGATGTACCAGGGTTTCTACTGCATTGTAGTATGATGTACCAGGGTATTCTACTGCATTGTATGCTGTATCAGGGTATTCTATTGCAGTGTATGCTATACCAGGGTAGTCTACCGCATTGTACGCTGTACCAGGGTATTCTATTGCATTGTAGTATGCTGTACCAGGGTATTCTATTGCATTGTATGCTGTACCAGGGTATTCTATTGCATTGTAATATGCTCTAACAGGGTATTCTACTGCATTGTATGCTGTACCAGGGTATTCTATTGCATTGTAGTATGCTGTACCAGGGTAGTCTACTGCATTGTACGCTGTACCAGGGTATTCTATTGCATCGTAGTATGCTGTACCAGGGTATTCTATTGCATTGTATGCTGTACCAGGGTATTCTATTGCATTGTAGTATGCTCTACCAGGGTATTCTACTGCATTGTATGCTATATCAGGGTATTCTATTGCATTGTATGCTGTACCAGGGTATTCTACGGCATTGTATGCTGTACAAGGGTATTCTATTGCATTGTAGTATGCTCTACCAGGGTATTCTACTGCATTGTAGTATGCTGTACCAGGGTATTCTATTGCATTGTAGTATGCTGTACCAGGGTATTCTACTGCATTGTATGCTGTACCAGGGTATTCTATTGCATTGTAGTATTTTGTACCAGGGTATTCTACTGCATTGCACGCTGTACAAGGGTATTCTATTGCATTGTAGTATGCTTTACCAGGGTATTCTACTGCATTGTAGTATGCTGTACCTGGGTATTCTATTGCATTGTAGTATGATGTACCAGGGGTTTCTACTGCATTGTAGTATGATGTACCAGGGTATTCTACTGCATTGTAGTATGCTGTACCAGGGTATTCTATTGCATTGTATGCTGTGCCAGGGTATTCTACTGCATTGTAGTATGTTGTACCAGGGTATTCTATTGCATTGTATGCTGTACCAGGGTATTCTACTGCATTGTAGTATGCTGTACCAGGGTATTCTGTTGCATTATATTCTGTACCAGGGTATTCTACTGCATTGTATGCTGTACCAGGGTATTCTATTGCATTGTAGTATGCTGTACCAGGGTATTCCACTGCATTGTAGTATGCTGTACCAGTGTATTCTACTGCAGTGTAGTATGCTGTACCAGGGTATTCTATTGCAGTGTATGCTATACCAGGGTATTCTACTGCATTGCACACTGTACAAGGGTATTCTATTGCATTGTAGTATGCTTTACCAGGGTATTCTACTGCATTGTAGTATGCTGTACCTGGGTATTCTATTGCATTGTAGTATGATGTACCAGGGGTTTCTACTGCATTGTAGTATGATGTACCAGGGTATTCTACTGCATTGTAGTATGCTGTACCAGGGTATTCTATTGCATTGTATGCTGTACCAGGTTATTCTATTGCATTGTAGTATGCTCTACCAGGGTATTCAACTGCATTGTATGCTGTATCAGGGTATTCTATTGCATTGTATGCTGTACCAGGGTATTCTACTGCATTGCAGTATGCTGTACCAGGGTATTCTACTGCATTGTATGCTGTACCAGGGTATTCTATTGCATTGTAGTATGCTTTACCAGGGTATTCTACTGCATTGTAGTATGCTGTACCTGAGTATTCTATTGCATTGTAGTATGATGTACCAGGGTTTTCTACTGCATTGTAGTATGCTGTACCAGGGTATTCTATTGCATTGTAGTATGCTGTACCAGGGTATTCCACTGCATTGTAGTATGCTGTACCAGGGTATTCTACTGCATTGTAGTATGCTGTACCAGGGTGTTCTATTGCAGTGTATTCTATACCAGGGTATTCTACTGCATTGTATGCTGTACCAGGGTATTCTATTGCATTGTAGTATGCTGTACCAGGGTATTCTACTGCATGGTACGTTGTACAAGGGTATTCTATTGCATTGTAGTATGATGTACCAGTGTTTTCTACAGCATTGTAGTATGATGTACCAGGGTATTCTACTGCATTGTAGTATGCTGTACCAGGGTATTCTATTGCATTGTATGCTGTACCAGGGTATTCTATTGCATTGTAGTATGCTCTACCAGGGTATTCTACTGCATTGTATGCTATACCAGGGTATTCTATTGCATTGTATGCTGTATCAGGGTATTCTACTGCATTGTAGTATGCTGTACCAGGGTATTCTACTGCATTGTAGTAGGTTGTACCAGGGTATTCTATTGCATTATATGCTGTACCAGGGTATTCTACGGCATTGTATGCTGTACAAGGGTATTCTATTGCATTGTAGTATGCTGTACCAGGGTATTCTACTGCATTGTAGTAGGTTGTACCAGGGTATTCTATTGCATTATATGCTGTACCAGGGTATTCTACTGCATTGTAGTATGCTGTACCAGGTTATTCTATTGCAGTGTAGTATGATGTACCAGGGTATTGTACTTCATTGTAGTATGCTGTACCAGGGTATTCTATTGCATTGTAGTATGCTGTACCAGGGTATTCTAATGCATTGTATGCTGTACTAGGGTACTCTATTGCATTGTAGTATGCTGTACCAGGGTATTCTACTGCATTGCACGCTGTACAAGGGTATTCTATTGCATTGTAGTATGCTTTACCAGGGTATTCTACTGCATTGTAGTATGCTGTACCTGGGTATTCTATTGCATTGTAGTATGATGTACCAGGGGTTTCTACTGCATTGTAGTATGATGTACCAGGGTATTCTACTGCATTGTAGTATGCTGTACCAGGGTATTCTATTGCATTGTATGCTGTACCAGGTTATTCTATTGCTTTGTAGTATGCTCTACCAGGGTATTCAACTGCATTGTATGCTGTATCAGGGTATTCTATTGCATTGTATGCTGTACCAGGGTATTCTATTGCATTGTAGTATGATGTACCAGGGTTTTCTACTGCATTGTAGTATGATGTACCAGGGTATTGTACTTCATTGTAGTATGCTGTACCAGGGTATTCTACTGCATTGTAGTATGATGTACCAGGTTATTCTATTGCATTGTAGTATGATGTACCAGGGTATTGTACTTCATTGTAGTATGCTGTACCAGGGTATTCTACTGCATGTATTATGCTGTACCAGGTTATTCTATTGCATTGTAGTATGCTGTACCAGGGTATTTTACTGCATTGTATGCTGTATCAGGGTATTCTACTGCATTGTAGTATGCTGTACCAGGGTATTCTACTGCATTGTAGTATGCTGTACCAGGGTATTCTATTTCATTATATGCTGTACCAGGGTATTCTACTGCATTGTATGCTGTACCAGGGTATTCTATTGCATTGTAGTATGCTGTACCAGGGTATTCCACTGCATTGTAGTATGCTGTACCAGGGTATTCTACTGCATTGTAGTATGCTGTACCAGGGTATTCTATTGCAGTGTATGCTATACCAGGGTATTCTACTGCATTGTATGCTGTACCAGGGTATTCTATTGCATTGTAGTTTGCTTTACCAGGGTATTCTACTGCATTGTAGTATGCTGTACCTGAGTATTCTATTGCATTGTAGTATGATGTACCAGGGTTTTCTACTGCATTGTAGTATGATGTACCAGGGTATTCTACTGCATTGTATGCTGTATCAGGGTATTCTATTGCAGTGTATGCTATACCAGGGTAGTCTACCGCATTGTACGCTGTACCAGGGTATTCTATTGCATTGTAGTATGCTGTACCAGGGTATTCTATTGCATTGTATGCTGTACCAGGGTATTCTACTGCATTGTAATATGCTCTAACAGGGTATTCTACTGCATTGTATGCTGTACCAGGGTATTCTATTGCATTGTAGTATGCTGTACCAGGGTAGTCTACTGCATTGTACGCTGTACCAGGGTATTCTATTGCATCGTAGTATGCTGTACCAGGGTATTCTATTGCATTGTATGCTGTACCAGGGTATTCTACTGCATTGTATGCTATATCAGGGTATTCTATTGCATTGTATGCTGTACCAGGGTATTCTACGGCATTGTATGCTGTACAAGGGTATTCTATTGCATTGTAGTATGCTCTACCAGGGTATTCTACTGCATTGTAGTATGCTGTACCAGGGTATTCTATTGCATTGTAGTATGCTGTACCAGGGTATTCTACTGCATTGTATGCTGTACCAGGGTATTCTATTGCATTGTAGTATTTTGTACCAGGGTATTCTACTGCATTGCACGCTGTACAAGGGTATTCTATTGCATTGTAGTATGCTTTACCAGGGTATTCTACTGCATTGTAGTATGCTGTACCTGGGTATTCTATTGCATTGTAGTATGATGTACCAGGGGTTTCTACTGCATTGTAGTATGATGTACCAGGGTATTCTACTGCATTGTAGTATGCTGTACCAGGGTATTCTATTGCATTGTATGCTGTGCCAGGGTATTCTACTGCATTGTAGTATGTTGTACCAGGGTATTCTATTGCATTGTATGCTGTACCAGGGTATTCTACTGCATTGTAGTATGCTGTACCAGGGTATTCTGTTGCATTATATGCTGTACCAGGGTATTCTACTGCATTGTATGCTGTACCAGGGTATTCTATTGCATTGTAGTATGCTGTACCAGGGTATTCCACTGCATTGTAGTATGCTGTACCAGGGTATTCCACTGCATTGTAGTATGCTGTACCAGGGTATTCTATTGCAGTGTATGCTATACCAGGGTATTCTACTGCATTGTATGCTGTACCAGGGTATTATATTGCATTGTAGTATGCTTTACCAGGATATTCTACTGCATTGTAGTATGCTGTACCTGGGTATTCTATTGCATTGTAGTATGATGTACCAGGGTTTTCTACTGCATTGTAGTATGATGTACCAGGGTATTCTACTGCATTGTATGCTGTATCAGGGTATTCTATTGCAGTGTATGCTATACCAGGGTATTCTACTGCATTGTATGCTGTACCAGGGTATTCTATTGCATTGTATGCTGTACCAGGGTATTCTAATGCATTGTATGCTGTACCAGGGTACTCTATTGCATTGTAGTATGCTGTACCAGGGTATTCTACTGCATTGCACGCTGTACAAGGGTATTCTATTGCATTGTAGTATGCTTTACCAGGATATTCTACTGCATTGTAGTATGCTGTACCTGGGTATTCTATTGCATTGTAGTATGATGTACCAGGGGTTTCTACTGCATTGTAGTATGATGTACCAGGGTATTCTACTGCATTGTAGTATGCTGTACCAGGGTATTCTATTGCATTGTATGCTGTACCAGGTTATTCTATTGCATTGTAGTATGCTCTACCAGGGTATTCAACTGCATTGTATGCTGTATCAGGGTATTATATTGCATTGTATGCTGTACCAGGGTATTCTACTGCATTGCAGTATGCTGTACCAGGGTATTCTACTGCATTGTATGCTGTACCAGGGTATTCTATTGCATTGTAGTATGCTTTACCAGGGTATTCTACTGCATTGTAGTATGCTGTACCTGAGTATTCTATTGCATTGTAGTATGATGTACCAGGGTTTTCTACTGCATTGTAGTATGCTGTACCAGGGTATTCTATTGCATTGTAGTATGCTGTACCAGGGTATTCCACTGCATTGTAGTATGCTGTACCAGGGTATTCTACTGCATTGTAGTATGCTGTACCAGGGTGTTCTATTGCAGTGTATTCTATACCAGGGTATTCTACTGCATTGTATGCTGTACCAGGGTATTCTATTGCATTGTAGTATGCTGTACCAGGGTATTCTACTGCATGGTACGTTGTACAAGGGTATTCTATTGCATTGTAGTATGATGTACCAGTGTTTTCTACAGCATTGTAGTATGATGTACCAGGGTATTCTACTGCATTGTAGTATGCTGTACCAGGGTATTCTATTGCATTGTATGCTGTACCAGGGTATTCTATTGCATTGTAGTATGCTCTACCAGGGTATTCTACTGCATTGTATGCTATACCAGGGTATTCTATTGCATTGTATGCTGTATCAGGGTATTCTACTGCATTGTAGTATGCTGTACCAGGGTATTCTACTGCATTGTAGTAGGTTGTACCAGGGTATTCTATTGCATTATATGCTGTACCAGGGTATTCTACGGCATTGTATGCTGTACAAGGGTATTCTATTGCATTGTAGTATGCTGTACCAGGGTATTCTACTGCATTGTAGTAGGTTGTACCAGGGTATTCTATTGCATTATATGCTGTACCAGGGTATTCTACGGCATTGTATGCTGTACTAGGGTACTCTATTGCATTGTAGTATGCTGTACCAGGGTATTCTACTGCATTGCACGCTGTACAAGGGTATTCTATTGCATTGTAGTATGCTTTACCAGGGTATTCTACTGCATTGTAGTATGCTGTACCTGGGTATTCTATTGCATTGTAGTATGATGTACCAGGGTATTCTACTGCATTGTAGTATGCTGTACCTGGGTATTCTATTGCATTGTAGTATGATGTACCAGGGGTTTCTACTGCATTGTAGTATGATGTACCAGGGTATTCTACTGCATTGTAGTATGCTGTACCAGGGTATTCTATTGCATTGTATGCTGTACAAGGTTATTCTAATGCTTTGTAGTATGCTCTACCAGGGTATTCTACTGCATTGTATGCTGTATCAGGGTATTCTATTGCATTGTATGCTGTACCAGGGTATTCTATTGCATTGTAGTATGATGTACCAGGGTTTTCTACTGCATTGTAGTATGATGTACCAGGGTATTGTACTTCATTGTAGTATGCTGTACCAGGGTATTCTATTGCATTGTAGTATGCTGTACCAGGGTATTCTACTGCATTGTACGCTGTACAAGGGTATTCTATTGCATTGTAGTATGCTGTACCAGGGTATTCTATTGCAGTGTATGCTATACCAGGTTATTCTACTGCATTGTATGCTGTACCAGGGTATTCTATTGCATTGTAGTATGCTGTACCAGGGTATTCTACTGCATGGTACGTTGTACAAGGGTATTCTATTGCATTGTAGTATGATGTACCAGTGTTTTCTACAGCATTGTAGTATGATGTACCAGGGTATTCTACTGCATTGTAGTATGCTGTACCAGGGTATTCTATTGCATTGTATGCTGTACCAGGGTATTCTATTGCATTGTAGTATGCTCTACCAGGGTATTCTACTGCATTGTATGCTATACCAGGGTATTCTATTGCATTGTATGCTGTATCAGGGTATTCTACTGCATTGTAGTATGCTGTACCAGGGTATTCTACTGCATTGTAGTAGGTTGTACCAGGGTATTCTATTGCATTATATGCTGTACCAGGGTATTCTACGGCATTGTATGCTGTACAAGGGTATTCTATTGCATTGTAGTATGCTGTACCAGGGTATTCTACTGCATTGTAGTATGCTGTACCAGGGTATTCTACTGCATTGTAGTATGCTGTACCAGGTTATTCTATTGCAGTGTATGCTGTACCAGGGTATTCTACTGCATTGTAGTATTTTGTACCAGGGTATTCTACTGCATTGCACGCTGTACAAGGGTATTCTATTGCATTGTAGTATGCTTTACCAGGGTATTCTACTGCATTGTAGTATGCTGTACCTGGGTATTCTATTGCATTGTAGTATGATGTACCAGGGGTTTCTACTGCATTGTAGTATGATGTACCAGGGTATTCTACTGCATTGTAGTATGCTGTACCAGGGTATTCTATTGCATTGTATGCTGTACCAGGTTATTCTATTGCTTTGTAGTATGCTCTACCAGGGTATTCAACTGCATTGTATGCTGTATCAGGGTATTCTATTGCATTGTAGTATGCTGTACCAGGGTAGTCTACTGCATTGTATGCTGTACCAGGGTATTCTACTGCATTGTAGTATGCTGTACTAGGGTATTCTACTTCATTGTATGCTGTATCAGGGTATTATATTGCATTGTATGCTGTACCAGGGTATTCTACTGCATTGTAGTATGCTGTACCAGGGTATTCTACTGCATTGTAGTGTGCTGTACCAGGGTATTCTACTGCATTGTAGTATGCTGTACTAGGGTATTCTATTGCATTGTATGCTGTACCAGGTTATTCTACTGCATTGTATGCTGTACCAGGGTATTCTATTGCATTGTAGTATGCTGTACCAGGGTAGTCTACTGCATTGTATGCTGTACCAGGGTATTCTATTGCATTGTAGTATGCTGTATCAGGGTATTCTATTGCATTGTATGCTGTACCAGGTTATTCTATTGCTTTGTAGTATGCTCTACCAGGGTATTCAACTGCATTGTATGCTGTATCAGGGTATTCTATTGCATTGTATGCTGTACCAGGGTATTCTATTGCATTGTAGTATGATGTACCAGGGTTTTCTACTGCATTGTAGTATGATGTACCAGGGTATTGTACTTCATTGTAGTATGCTGTACCAGGGTATTCTATTGCATTGTAGTATGCTGTACCAGGGTATTCTACTGCATTGTACGCTGTACAAGGGTATTCTATTGCATTGTAGTATGCTGTACCAGGGTATTCTATTGCAGTGTATGCTATACCAGGTTATTCTACTGCATTGTATGCTGTACCAGGGTATTCTATTGCATTGTAGTATGCTGTACCAGGGTATTCTACTGCATGGTACGTTGTACAAGGGTATTCTATTGCATTGTAGTATGATGTACCAGTGTTTTCTACAGCATTGTAGTATGATGTACCAGGGTATTCTACTGCATTGTAGTATGCTGTACCAGGGTATTCTATTGCATTGTATGCTGTACCAGGGTATTCTATTGCATTGTAGTATGCTCTACCAGGGTATTCTACTGCATTGTATGCTATACCAGGGTATTCTATTGCATTGTATGCTGTATCAGGGTATTCTACTGCATTGTAGTATGCTGTACCAGGGTATTCTACTGCATTGTAGTAGGTTGTACCAGGGTTTTCTATTGCATTATATGCTGTACCAGGGTATTCTACGGCATTGTATGCTGTACAAGGGTATTCTATTGCATTGTAGTATGCTGTACCAGGGTATTCTACTGCATTGTAGTATGCTGTACCAGGGTATTCTACTGCATTGTAGTATGCTGTACCAGGTTATTCTATTGCAGTGTATGCTGTACCAGGGTATTCTACTGCATTGTAGTATTTTGTACCAGGGTATTCTACTGCATTGCACGCTGTACAAGGGTATTCTATTGCATTGTAGTATGCTTTACCAGGGTATTCTACTGCATTGTAGTATGCTGTACCTGGGTATTCTATTGCATTGTAGTATGATGTACCAGGGGTTTCTACTGCATTGTAGTATGATGTACCAGGGTATTCTACTGCATTGTAGTATGCTGTACCAGGTTATTCTATTGCTTTGTAGTATGCTCTACCAGGGTATTCAACTGCATTGTATGCTGTATCAGGGTATTCTATTGCATTGTATGCTGTACCAGGGTATTCTATTGCATTGTAGTATGATGTACCAGGGTTTTCTACTGCATTGTAGTATGATGTACCAGGGTATTGTACTTCATTGTAGTATGCTGTACCAGGGTATTCTATTGCATTGTAGTATGCTGTACCAGGGTATTCTACTGCATTGTACGCTGTACAAGGGTATTCTATTGCATTGTAGTATGCTGTACCAGGGTATTCTATTGCAGTGTATGCTATACCAGGTTATTCTACTGCATTGTATGCTGTACCAGGGTATTCTATTGCATTGTAGTATGCTGTACCAGGGTATTCTACTGCATGGTACGTTGTACAAGGGTATTCTATTGCATTGTAGTATGATGTACCAGTGTTTTCTACAGCATTGTAGTATGATGTACCAGGGTATTCTACTGCATTGTAGTATGCTGTACCAGGGTATTCTATTGCATTGTATGCTGTACCAGGGTATTCTATTGCATTGTAGTATGCTCTACCAGGGTATTCTACTGCATTGTATGCTATACCAGGGTATTCTATTGCATTGTATGCTGTATCAGGGTATTCTACTGCATTGTAGTATGCTGTACCAGGGTATTCTACTGCATTGTAGTAGGTTGTACCAGGGTATTCTATTGCATTATATGCTGTACCAGGGTATTCTACGGCATTGTATGCTGTACAAGGGTATTCTATTGCATTGTAGTATGCTGTACCAGGGTATTCTACTGCATTGTAGTATGCTGTACCAGGGTATTCTACTGCATTGTAGTATGCTGTACCAGGTTATTCTATTGCAGTGTATGCTGTACCAGGGTATTCTACTGCATTGTAGTATTTTGTACCAGGGTATTCTACTGCATTGCACGCTGTACAAGGGTATTCTATTGCATTGTAGTATGCTTTACCAGGGTATTCTACTGCATTGTAGTATGCTGTACCTGGGTATTCTATTGCATTGTAGTATGATGTACCAGGGGTTTCTACTGCATTGTAGTATGATGTACCAGGGTATTCTACTGCATTGTAGTATGCTGTACCAGGGTATTCTATTGCATTGTATGCTGTACCAGGTTATTCTATTGCTTTGTAGTATGCTCTACCAGGGTATTCAACTGCATTGTATGCTGTATCAGGGTATTCTATTGCATTGTAGTATGCTGTACCAGGGTAGTCTACTGCATTGTATGCTGTACCAGGGTATTCTACTGCATTGTAGTATGCTGTACTAGGGTATTCTACTTCATTGTATGCTGTATCAGGGTATTATATTGCATTGTATGCTGTACCAGGGTATTCTACTGCATTGTAGTATGCTGTACCAGGGTATTCTACTGCATTGTAGTGTGCTGTACCAGGGTATTCTACTGCATTGTAGTATGCTGTACTAGGGTATTCTATTGCATTGTATGCTGTACCAGGTTATTCTACTGCATTGTATGCTGTACCAGGGTATTCTATTGCATTGTAGTATGCTGTACCAGGGTAGTCTACTGCATTGTATGCTGTACCAGGGTATTCTATTGCATTGTAGTATGCTGTATCAGGGTATTCTATTGCATTGTATGCTGTACAAGGGTATTCTATTGCATTGTAGTATGATGTACCAGGGTTTTCTACTGCATTGTAGTATGATGTACCAGGGTATTCTACTGCATTGTAGTATGCTGTACCAGGGTATTCTATTGCATTGTATACTGTACCAGGGTATTCTAATGCATTGTAGTATGCTCTACCAGGGTATTCTACTGCATTGTATGCTATATCAGGGTATTCTCTTGCATTGTATGCTGTAGCAAGGTATTCTAATGCATTGCAGTATGCTGTACCAGGGTATTCTATTGCATTGTAGTATGCTTTACCAGGGTATTCTATTGCATTGTAGTATGCTGTACCTGGGTATTCTACTGCATTGTAGTATGCTGTACCAGGGTATTCTTTGCAGTGTATGCTATACCAGGGTAATCTACTGCATTGTATGCTTTACCAGGGTTTTCTACTGCATTGTAGTATGCTATACCTGAGTATTCTATTGCATTGTAGTATGATGTACCAGTGTTTTCTACTGCATTGTAGTATGATGTACCAGGATATTCTACTGCATTGTATGCTGTATCAGGGTATTCTACTGCATTGTGTGCTGTACCAGGGTATTCTACTGCATTGCAGTATGCTGTACCAGGGTATTCTACTGCATTGTAGTATGCTGTACCAGGGTATTCTATTGCAGTGTATGCTATACCAGGGTATTCTACTGCATTGTATGCTGTACCAGGGTATTATATTGCATTGTAGTATGCTTTACCAGGGTATTCTACTGCATTGTAGTATGCTGTACCTGGGTATTCTATTGCATTGTAGTATGATGTACCAGGGTTTTCTACTGCATTGTAGTATGATGTACCAGGGTATTCTACTGCATTGTATGCTGTACAAGGGTATTCTATTGCATTGTAGTATGCTATACCAGGGTATTCTACTGCATTGTAGTATGCTGTACCAGGGTATTCTATTGCATTGTAGTATTTTGTACCAGGGTATTCTACTGCATTGCACGCTGTACAAGGGTATTCTATTGCATTGTAGTATGCTTTACCAGGGTATTCTACTGCATTGTAGTATGCTGTACCTGGGTATTCTATTGCATTGTAGTATGATGTACCAGGGGTTTCTACTGCATTGTAGTATGATGTACCAGGGTATTCTACTGCATTGTAGTATGCTGTACCAGGGTATTCTATTGCATTGTATGCTGTGCCAGGGTATTCTACTGCATTGTAGTATGTTGTACCAGGGTATTCTATTGCATTGTATGCTGTACCAGGGTATTCTACTGCATTGTAGTATGCTGTACCAGGGTATTCTGTTGCATTATATGCTGTACCAGGGTATTCTACTGCATTGTATGCTGTACCAGGGTATTCTATTGCATTGTAGTATGCTGTACCAGGGTATTCCACTGCATTGTAGTATGCTGTACCAGGGTATTCTACTGCATTGTAGTATGCTGTACCAGGGTATTCTATTGCAGTGTATGCTATACCAGGGTATTCTACTGCATTGTATGCTGTACCAGGGTATTATATTGCATTGTAGTATGCTTTACCAGGGTATTCTACTGCATTTTAGTATGCTGTACCTGGGTATTCTATTGCATTGTAGTATGATGTACCAGGGTTTTCTACTGCATTGTAGTATGATGTACCAGGGTATTCTACTGCATTGTATGCTGTATCAGGGTATTCTATTGCAGTGTATGCTATACCAGGGTATTCTACTGCATTGTATGCTGTACCAGGGTATTCTATTGCATTGTATGCTGTACCAGGGTATTCTAATGCATTGTATGCTGTACCAGGGTACTCTATTGCATTGTAGTATGCTGTACCAGGGTATTCTACTGCATTGCACACTGTACAAGGGTATTCTATTGCATTGTAGTATGCTTTACCAGGATATTCTACTGCATTGTAGTATGCTGTACCTGGGTATTCTATTGCATTGTAGTATGATGTACCAGGGGTTTCTACTGCATTGTAGTATGATGTACCAGGGTATTCTACTGCATTGTAGTATGCTGTACCAGGGTATTCTATTGCATTGTATGCTGTACCAGGTTATTCTATTGCATTGTAGTATGCTCTACCAGGGTATTCAACTGCATTGTATGCTGTATCAGGGTATTCTACTGCATTGCAGTATGCTGTACCAGGGTATTCTACTGCATTGTATGCTGTACCAGGGTATTCTATTGCATTGTAGTATGCTGTACCTGAGTATTCTATTGCATTGTAGTATGATGTACCAGGGTTTTCTACTGCATTGTAGTATGCTGTACCAGGGTATTCTATTGCATTGTAGTATGCTGTACCAGGGTATTCCACTGCATTGTAGTATGCTGTACCAGGGTATTCTACTGCATTGTAGTATGCTGTACCAGGGTGTTCTATTGCAGTGTATTCTATACCAGGGTATTCTACTGCATTGTATGCTGTACCAGGGTATTCTATTGCATTGTAGTATGCTGTACCAGGGTATTCTACTGCATTGTACGCTGTACAAGGGTATTCTATTGCATTGTAGTATGATGTTCCAGGGTTTTCTACTGCATTGTAGTATGATGTACCAGGGTATTGTACTTCATTGTAGTATGCTGTACCAGGGTATTCTATTGCATTGTAGTATGCTGTACCAGGGTATTCTACTGCATTGTACGCTGTACAAGGGTATTCTATTGCATTGTAGTATGCTGTACCAGGGTATTCTATTGCAGTGTATGCTATACCAGGTTATTCTACTGCATTGTATGCTGTACCAGGGTATTCTATTGCATTTTAGTATGCTGTACCAGGGTATTCTACTGCATGGTACGTTGTACAAGGGTATTCTATTGCATTGTAGTATAATGTACCAGTGTTTTCTACAGCATTGTAGTATGATGTACCAGGGTATTCTACTGCATTGTAGTATGCTGTACCAGGGTATTCTATTGCATTGTATGCTGTACCAGGGTATTCTATTGCATTGTAGTATGCTCTACCAGGGTATTCTACTGCATTGTATGCTATACCAGGGTATTCTATTGCATTCTATGCTGTATCAGGGTATTCTACTGCATTGTAGTATGCTGTACCAGGGTATTCTACTGCATTGTATGCTGTACTAGGGTACTCTATTGCATTGTAGTATGCTGTACCAGGGTATTCAACTGCATTGTATGCTGTATCAGGGTATTCTATTGCATTGTAGTATGCTGTACCAGGGTAGTCTACTGCATTGTATGCTGTACCAGGGTATTCTACTGCATTGTAGTATGCTGTACTAGGGTATTCTACTTCATTGTATGCTGTATCAGGGTATTATATTGCATTGTATGCTGTACCAGGGTATTCTACTGCATTGTAGTATGCTGTACCAGGGTATTCTACTGCATTGTAGTGTGCTGTACCAGGGTATTCTACTGCATTGTAGTATGCTGTACTAGGGTATTCTATTGCATTGTATGCTGTACCAGGTTATTCTACTGCATTGTATGCTGTACCAGGGTATTCTATTGCATTGTAGTATGCTGTACCAGGGTAGTCTACTGCATTGTATGCTGTACCAGGGTATTCTATTGCATTGTAGTATGCTGTATCAGGGTATTCTATTGCATTGTATGCTGTACAAGGGTATTCTATTGCATTGTAGTATGATGTACCAGGGTTTTCTACTGCATTGTAGTATGATGTACCAGGGTATTCTACTGCATTGTAGTATGCTGTACCAGGGTATTCTATTGCATTGTATGCTGTACCAGGGTATTCTAATGCATTGTAGTATGCTCTACCAGGGTATTCTACTGCATTGTATGCTATATCAGGGTATTCTCTTGCATTGTATGCTGTAGCAAGGTATTCTAATGCATTGTAGTATGCTGTACCAGGGTATTCTATTGCATTGTAGTATGCTTTACCAGGGTATTCTATTGCATTGTAGTATGCTGTACCTGGGTATTCTACTGCATTGTAGTATGCTGTACCAGGGTATTCTTTGCAGTGTATGCTATACCAGGGTAATCTACTGCATTGTATGCTTTACCAGGGTATTCTACTGCATTGTAGTATGCTATACCTGAGTATTCTATTGCATTGTAGTATGATGTACCAGTGTTTTCTACTGCATTGTAGTATGATGTACCAGGATATTCTACTGCATTGTATGCTGTATCAGGGTATTCTACTGCATTGTGTGCTGTACCAGGGTATTCTACTGCATTGCAGTATGCTGTACCAGGGTATTCTACTGCATTGTAGTATGCTGTACCAGGGTATTCTATTGCAGTGTATGCTATACCAGGGTATTCTACTGCATTGTATGCTGTACCAGGGTATTATATTGCATTGTAGTATGCTTTACCAGGGTATTCTACTGCATTGTAGTATGCTGTACCTGGGTATTCTATTGCATTGTAGTATGATGTACCAGGGTTTTCTACTGCATTGTAGTATGATGTACCAGGGTATTCTACTGCATTGTATGCTGTACAAGGGTATTCTATTGCATTGTAGTATGCTATACCAGGGTATTCTACTGCATTGTAGTATGCTGTACCAGGGTATTCTATTGCATTGTAGTATTTTGTACCAGGGTATTCTACTGCATTGCAAGCTGTACAAGGGTATTCTATTGCATTGTAGTATGCTTTACCAGGGTATTCTACTGCATTGTAGTATGCTGTACCTGGGTATTCTATTGCATTGTAGTATGATGTACCAGGGGTTTCTACTGCATTGTAGTATGATGTACCAGGGTATTCTACTGCATTGTAGTATGCTGTACCAGGGTATTCTATTGCATTGTATGCTGTGCCAGGGTATTCTACTGCATTGTAGTATGTTGTACCAGGGTATTCTATTGCATTGTATGCTGTACCAGGGTATTCTACTGCATTGTAGTATGCTGTACCAGGGTATTCTGTTGCATTATATGCTGTACCAGGGTATTCTACTGCATTGTATGCTGTACCAGGGTATTCTATTGCATTGTAGTATGCTGTACCAGGGTATTCCACTGCATTGTAGTATGCTGTACCAGGGTATTCTACTGCATTGTAGTATGCTGTACCAGGGTATTCTATTGCAGTGTATGCTATACCAGGGTATTCTACTGCATTGTATGCTGTACCAGGGTATTATATTGCATTGTAGTATGCTTTACCAGGGTATTCTACTGCATTTTAGTATGCTGTACCTGGGTATTCTATTGCATTGTAGTATGATGTACCAGGGTTTTCTACTGCATTGTAGTATGATGTACCAGGGTATTCTACTGCATTGTATGCTGTATCAGGGTATTCTATTGCAGTGTATGCTATACCAGGGTATTCTACTGCATTGTATGCTGTACCAGGGTATTCTATTGCATTGTAGTATGCTGTACCAGGGTATTCTACTGCATTGCACGCTGTACAAGGGTATTCTATTGCATTGTAGTATGCTTTACCAGGATATTCTACTGCATTGTAGTATGCTGTACCTGGGTATTCTATTGCATTGTAGTATGATGTACCAGGGGTTTCTACTGCATTGTAGTATGATGTACCAGGGTATTCTACTGCATTGTAGTATGCTGTACCAGGGTATTCTATTGCATTGTATGCTGTACCAGGTTATTCTATTGGATTGTAGTATGCTCTACCAGGGTATTCAACTGCATTGTATGCTGTATCAGGGTATTCTACTGCATTGCAGTATGCTGTACCAGGGTATTCTACTGCATTGTATGCTGTACCAGGGTATTCTATTGCATTGTAGTATGCTGTACCTGAGTATTCTATTGCATTGTAGTATGATGTACCAGGGTTTTCTACTGCATTGTAGTATGCTGTACCAGGGTATTCTATTGCATTGTAGTATGCTGTACCAGGGTATTCCACTGCATTGTAGTATGCTGTACCAGGGTATTCTACTGCATTGTAGTATGCTGTACCAGGGTGTTCTATTGCAGTGTATTCTATACCAGGGTATTCTACTGCATTGTATGCTGTACCAGGGTATTCTATTGCATTGTAGTATGCTGTACCAGGGTATTCTACTGCATTGTACGCTGTACAAGGGTATTCTATTGCATTGTAGTATGATGTTCCAGGGTTTTCTACTGCATTGTAGTATGATGTACCAGGGTATTGTACTTCATTGTAGTATGCTGTACCAGGGTATTCTATTGCATTGTAGTATGCTGTACCAGGGTATTCTACTGCATTGTACGCTGTACAAGGGTATTCTATTGCATTGTAGTATGCTGTACCAGGGTATTCTATTGCAGTGTATGCTATACCAGGTTATTCTACTGCATTGTATGCTGTACCAGGGTATTCTATTGCATTGTAGTATGCTGTACCAGGGTATTCTACTGCATGGTACGTTGTACAAGGGTATTCTATTGCATTGTAGTATAATGTACCAGTGTTTTCTACAGCATTGTAGTATGATGTACCAGGGTATTCTACTGCATTGTAGTATGCTGTACCAGGGTATTCTATTGCATTGTATGCTGTACCAGGGTATTCTATTGCATTGTAGTATGCTCTACCAGGGTATTCTACTGCATTGTATGCTATACCAGGGTATTCTATTGCATTCTATGCTGTATCAGGGTATTCTACTGCATTGTAGTATGCTGTACCAGGGTATTCTACTGCATTGTATGCTGTACTAGGGTACTCTATTGCATTGTAGTATGCTGTACCAGGGTATTCTACTGCATTGCACGCTGTACAAGGGTATTCAATTGCATTGTAGTATGCTTTACCAGGGTATTCTACTGCATTGTAGTATGCTATACCTGAGTATTCTATTGCATTGTAGTATGATGTACCAGTGTTTTCTACTGCATTGTAGTATGATGTACCAGGATATTCTACTGCATTGTATGCTGTATCAGGGTATTCTACTGCATTGTGTGCTGTACCAGGGTATTCTACTGCATTGCAGTATGCTGTACCAGGGTATTCTACTGCATTGTAGTATGCTGTACCAGGGTATTCTATTGCAGTGTATGCTATACCAGGGTATTCTACTGCATTGTATGCTGTACCAGGGTATTATATTGCATTGTAGTATGCTTTACCAGGGTATTCTACTGCATTGTAGTATGCTGTACCTGGGTATTCTATTGCATTGTAGTATGATGTACCAGGGTTTTCTACTGCATTGTAGTATGATGTACCAGGGTATTCTACTGCATTGTATGCTGTATCAGGGTATTCTATTTTAGTGTATGCTATACCAGGGTATTCTACTGCATTGTATGCTGTACCAGGGTATTCTATTGCATTGTAGTATGCTGTACCAGGGTATTCTACTGCATTGTACGCTGTACAAGGGTATTCTATTGCATTGTAGTATGATGTACCAGGGTATTCTATTGCATTGTAGTATGCTTTACCAGGGTATTCTATTGCAGTGTATGCTGTACCAGGGTATTCTACTGCATTGTATGCTGTACCAGGGTATTCTATTGCATTGTAGTATGCTGTACCAGGGTATTCTACTGCATGGTACGTTGTACAAGGGTATTCTATTGCATTGTAGTATGATGTACCAGGGTATTCTATTGCATTGTAGTATGCTCTACCAGGGTATTCTACTGCATTGTAGTATGCTGTACCAGGGTATTCTACTGCATTGTAGTATGCTGTACCAGGGTATTCTACTGCATTGTATGCTGTACCAGGGTATTCTACTGCATTGTATGCTGTACCAGGGTATTCTACTGCATTGTAGTATGCTGTACCAGGGTATTCTATTGCATTGTATGCTGTGCGAGGGTATTCTATTGCATTGTAGTATGCTCTACCAGGGTATTCTACTGCATTGTATGCTGTATCAGGGTATTTTATTGCATTGTATGCTGTACCAGGGTATTCTACTGCATTGCAGTATGCTGTGCCAGGGTATTCTACTGCATTGTAGTATGTTGTACCAGGGTATTCTATTGCATTGTATGCTGTACCAGGGTATTCTACTGCATTGTATGCTGTACCAGGTGATTCTATTGCATTGAATGCTGTACCAGGGTATTCTACTGCATTGTAGTATGCTGTACCAGGGTATTCTACTGCAATGTAGTATGCTGTACCAGGGTATTCTACTGCAATGTAG
This sequence comes from Oncorhynchus clarkii lewisi, assembly GCF_045791955.1. Taxonomy (NCBI): domain Eukaryota; kingdom Metazoa; phylum Chordata; class Actinopteri; order Salmoniformes; family Salmonidae; genus Oncorhynchus; species Oncorhynchus clarkii. Next base: position 48,618,712 of record NC_092176.1, on the reverse strand, counting down.
TATACTGTACCAGGGTATTCTACTGCATTGTATGCTGTACCAGGTGATTCTATTGCATTGAATGCTGTACCAGGGTATTCTACTGCATTGTAGTATGCTTTCCCAGGGTATTCTACTGCATTGTAGGCTGTACCAGGGTATTCTATTGCATTGTAGTATGATTTCCCAGGGTATTCTATTGCATTGTATGCTGTACCAGGGTATTCTACTGCATTGTAGTATGCTGTACCAGGATATTATATTGCAGTGTATGCTGTACCAGGGTATTCTACTGCATTGTAGTATGCTGTACCAGGGTATTCTAATGCATTGTATGCTGTACCAGGGTATTCTATTGCATTGTATGCTGTACCAGGGTATTCTACTGCATTGTAGCATGCTGTACCAGGGTATTCTACTGCATTGTAGTATGCTGTACCAGGGTATTCTACCGCATTGTAGTATGCTGTACCAGGGTATTCTATTGCATTGTATGCTGTATCAGGGTATTCTACTGCATTGTAGTATGCTGTACCAGGGTATTCTACTGCATTGTAGTATGCTGTACAAGGGTATTCTACTGCAATGTAGTATACTGTACCAGGGTATTCTATTGCATTGTATGCTGTACCAGGGTATTCTATTGCATTGTAGTATGCTCTACCAGGGTATTCTACTGCATTGCATGCTGTATCAGGGTATTCTATTGCATTGTATGCTGTACCAGGGAATTCTACTGCATTGTAGTATGCTGTACCAGGGTAGTCTACTGCATTGCAGTATGCTGTGCCAGGGTATTCTACTGCATTGTAGTATGTTGTACCAGGGTATTCTATTGCATTGTATGCTGTACCAGGGTATTCTACTGCATTGTATGCTGTACCAGGTGATTCTATTGCATTGAATGCTGTACCAGGGTATTCTACTGCATTGTAGTATGCTGTACCAGGGTATTCTACTGCAATGTAGTATGCTGTACCAGGGTATTCTACTGCAATGTAGTATACTGTACCAGGGTATTCTACTGCATTGTATGCTGTACCAGGTGATTCTATTGCATTGAATGCTGTACCAGGGTATTCTACTGCATTGTAGTATGCTTTCCCAGGGTATTCTACTGCATTGTACGCTGTACCAGGGTATTCTATTGCATTGTAGTATGATTTCCCAGGGTATTCTATTGCATTGTATGCTGTACCAGGGTATTCTACTGCATTGTAGTATGCTGTACCAGGATATTATATTGCAGTGTATGCTGTACCAGGGTATTCTACTGCATTGTAGTATGCTGTACCAGGGTATTCTAATGCATTGTATGCTGTACCAGGGTATTCTATTGCATTGTATGCTGTACCAGGGTATTCTACTGCATTGTAGCATGCTGTACCAGGGTATTCTACTGCATTGTAGTATGCTGTACCAGGGTATTCTACCGCATTGTAGTATGCTGTACCAGGGTATTCTATTGCATTGTATGCTGTATCAGGGTATTCTACTGCATTGTAGTATGCTGTACCAGGGTATTCTACTGCATTGTAGTATGCTGTACAAGGGTATTCTACTGCAATGTAGTATACTGTACCAGGGTATTCTATTGCATTGTATGCTGTACCAGGGTATTCTATTGCATTGTAGTATGCTCTACCAGGGTATTCTACTGCATTGCATGCTGTATCAGGGTATTCTATTGCATTGTATGCTGTACCAGGGAATTCTACTGCATTGTAGTATGCTGTACCAGGGTAGTCTACTGCATTGCAGTATGCTGTACCTGGGTATTCTATTGCATTGTAGTATGCTTTACCAGGGTATTCTACTGCATTGTAGTATGCTGTACTTGGGTATTCTATTGCATTGTAGTATGATGTACCAGGATATTCTACTGCATTGTAGTATGCTGTACCAGGGTATTCTATTGCATTGTATGCTGTACCAGGGTATTCTATTGCATTGTAGTATGCTCTACCAGGGTATTCTACTGCATTGTATGCTGTATCAGGGTATTCTATTGCATTGTATGCTGTACCAGGGTATTCTACTGCATTGCAGTATGCTGTACCAGGGTATTCTACTGCATTGTAGTATGTTGTACCAGGGTATTATATTGCATTGTATGCTGTACCAGGGTATTCTACTGCATTGTATGCTGTACCAGGGTATTCTATTGCATTGAATGCTGTACCAGGGTATTCTACTGCATTGTAGTATGCTGTACCAGGGTATTCTACTGCATTGTACGCTGTACCAGGGTATTCTATTGCATTGTAGTATGCTTTCCCAGGGTATTCTACTGCATTGTAGTATGCTGTACCAGGGTATTCTATTGCATTGTAGTATGATGTACCAGGGTATTCTATTGCTTTGTAGTATGCTGTATCAGGGTATTCTACTGCATTGTATGCTGTACCAGGGTATTCTATTGCATTGTAGTATGCTCTACCAGGGTATTCTACTGCATTGTATGCTGTACCAGGGTATTCTACTGCATTGTAGTATGCTGTACCAGTATTCTACTGCAATGTATGCTGTACCAGGGTATTCTATTGCATTGTAGTATGCTGTACCAGGGTATTCTACTGCATTGTACGCTGTACAAGGGTATTCTATTGCATTGTAGTATGCTTTACCAGGGTATTCTACTGCATTGTAGTATGCTGTACCTGGGTATTCTATTGCATTGTAGTATGATGTACCAGGGTTTTCTACTGCATTGTAGTATAATGTACCAGGGTATTCTACTGCATTGTAGTATAATGTACCAGGGTTTTCTATGGCATTGTAGTATGATGTACCAGGGTATTCTACTGCATTGTAGTATGCTGTACCAGGGTATTCTATTGCATTGTATGCTGTACCAGGGTATTCTACTGCATTGTAGTATGCTGTACCAGGGTATTCTACTGCAATTTAGTATGCTGTACCAGGGTATTCTACTGCATTGTATGCTGTACCAGGGTATTCTATTGCATTGTATGCTGTACCAGGGTAATCTACTGCATTGTATGCTGTACCAGGGTATTCTATTGCATTGTATGCTGTACCAGGGTATTCTATTGCATTGTAGTATGCTGTACCAGGGTATTCTAATGCATTTTGTGCTGTACCAGGGTATTCTACTGCATTGTATGCTGTACCAGGGTATTCTATTGCATTGTAGTATGCTGTACCAGGGTATTCTATTGCATTGTGTGCTGTACCTGTATTGTATTGTTTGCTGGACCTGTATTGTATGCTGTATCTGTATTTTATTATATGCTGTACCTGTATTTTATTGTTTGCTGTACCTGTAGTGTATGCTGTACTTGTATTGTATTGCATTGTATGCTGTAACTGTATTGTACCGTATACTGTACCTGTACCTGTATTGTGTACCTGTAGTATATTGTATGCTGTACCTGTAATGTATTGTGTACCTGTAGTATATTGTTTGCTGTACCTGTATTGTATTGTATGCTGTACCTGTAGTGCATTGTATGCTGTACCTGTAATGTATTGTATGCTGTACCTGTATTGTATTGTGTACCTGTAGTATATTGTATGCTGTACCTGTAATGTATTGTATGTTGTACCTGTATTGTATTGTGTACCTGTAGTATATTGTATGCTGTACCTGTATTGTATTGTGTACCTGTAGTATATTGTATGCTGTACCTGTATTGTAGTGTATGCTGTACTTGTATTGTATTGCATTGTATGCTGTAACTGTATTGTACCGTATACTGTACCTGTACTGGAATAGAATGCTGCACCTGTATTGTATTTTATAACTGTATTGTCTGTTGAACCTGTATTATATTGTATTGTATGCTGTACCTGTATTGTATTATATTGTATGCTGAACCTGTATTGTATTATATTGTACGGTATAATATACCTGTATTGTATGATGGACCTGTATTGTATGCTGTACCTGTATTGTATTTTGTACCTGTAGTGTATGCTGTACCTGTAGTGTATGCTGTACCTGTACTGTATGCTGGATCTGTAGTGTATGTTGTACCTGTATTGTATTGTATGCTGTATCTGTATTGTGTGCTGGACCTGTATTGTATTGTATGCTGTACCTGTATTGTATTGTATGCTGTACCTGTATTGTATGCTGTACCTGTATTGTATGTTGTACCTGTATTGTATTGTATGATGTACCTGTAGTGTATTGTATGCTGTACCTGTAGTGTATTGTATGCTGTACCTGTATTGTATTGTGTACCTGTAGTATATTGTATGCTGTACCTGTAATGTATTGTATGTTGTACCTGTATTGTATTGTGTACCTGTAGTATATTGTATGCTGTACCTGTATTGTATTGTGTACCTGTAGTATATTGTATGCTGTACCTGTATTGTAGTGTATGCTGTACTTGTATTGTATTGCATTGTATGCTGTAACTGTATTGTACCGTATACTGTACCTGTACTGGAATAGAATGCTGCACCTGTATTGTATTTTATAACTGTATTGTCTGTTGAACCTGTATTATATTGTATTGTATGCTGTACCTGTATTGTATTATATTGTATGCTGAACCTGTATTGTATTATATTGTACGGTATAATATACCTGTATTGTATGATGGACCTGTATTGTATGCTGTACCTGTATTGTATTTTGTACCTGTAGTGTATGCTGTACCTGTAGTGTATGCTGTACCTGTACTGTATGCTGGATCTGTAGTGTATGTTGTACCTGTATTGTATTGTATGCTGTATCTGTATTGTGTGCTGGACCTGTATTGTATTGTATGCTGTACCTGTATTGTATTGTATGCTGTACCTGTATTGTATGCTGTACCTGTATTGTATGTTGTACCTGTATTGTATTGTATGATGTACCTGTAGTGTATTGTATGCTGTACCTGTAGTGTATTGTATGCTGTACCTGTATTGTATGTTGGACCTGTATTGTATGTTGTACCTGTATTGTATGCTGTACCTGTATTGTATGCTGTACCTGTATTGTATTGTATGCTGTACCTGTACTGTATTGTATGTTGTACCTGTATTGTGTACCTGTATTGTATGCTGTACCTGTATTGTATGCTGTACCTGTAGTGTATTGTATGCTGTACCTGTATTGTATTGTATGCTGTACCTGTATTGTATGCTGGACCTGTATTGTATGTTGTACCTGTATTGTATGCTGTACCTGTATTGTATGCTGTACCTGTATTGTATTGTATGCTGTACCTGTAGTGTATTGTATGTTGTACCTGTATTGTGTACCTGTATTGTATGCTGTACCTGTATTGTATGCTGTACCTGTAGTGTATTGTATGCTGTACCTGTATTGTATTGTATGCTGTACCTGTAATGTATTGTATGCTGTACATGTATTGTATTGTATGCTGTACCTGTAATGTATTGTATGCTGTACCTGTATTGTATTGTGTACCTGTAGTATATTGTATGCTGTACCTGTAATGTATTGTGTACCTGTAGTATATTGTTTGCTGTACCTGTATTGTATTGTATGCTGTACCTGTAGTGCATTGTATGCTGTACCTGTAATGTATTGTATGCTGTACCTGTATTGTATTGTGTACCTGTAGTATATTGCTGTACCTGTAATGTTGTATTGCATTGTGTAACTGTAGTATATTGTATGCTGTACCTGTATTGTATGTATATTGTATTCTGTACCTGTATTGTATTGTGTACCTGTAGTATATTGTATGTGTACCTGTATTGTAGTGTATGCTGTACTTGTATTGTATTGCATTGTATGCTGTAACTGTAGTATATACTGTACCTGTACTGGAATAGAATGCTGCACCTGTATTGTATTTTATAACTGTATTGTCTGTTGAACCTGTATTATATTGTATTGTATGCTGTACCTGTATTGTATTATATTGTATGCTGAACCTGTACCTGTATTGTATGATGGACCTGTATTGTATGCATTGTGTAACTGTAGTATATTGTATGCTGTACCTGTATTGTATTGTGTACCTGTAGTATATTGTATTCTGTACCTGTATTGTATTGTGTACCTGTAGTATATTGTATGCTGTACCTGTATTGTAGTGTATGCTGTACTTGTATTGTATTGCATTGTATGCTGTAACTGTATTGTACCGTATACTGTACCTGTACTGGAATAGAATGCTGCACCTGTATTGTATTTTATAACTGTATTGTCTGTTGAACCTGTATTATATTGTATTGTATGCTGTACCTGTATTGTATTATATTGTATGCTGAACCTGTATTGTATTATATTGTACGGTATAATATACCTGTATTGTATGATGGACCTGTATTGTATGCTGTACCTGTATTGTATTTTGTACCTGTAGTGTATGCTGTACCTGTACTGTATGCTGGATCTGTAGTGTATGTTGTACCTGTATTGTATTGTATGCTGTATCTGTATTGTGTGCTGGACCTGTATTGTATTGTATGCTGTACCTGTATTGTATTGTATGCTGTACCAGTATTGTATGCTGTACCTGTATTGTATGTTGTACCTGTATTGTATTGTATGATGTACCTGTAGTGTATTGTATGCTGTACCTGTAGTGTATTGTATGCTGTACCTGTATTGTATGTTGTACCTGTATTGTATGCTGTACCTGTATTGTATGCTGTACCTGTATTGTATACTGTACCTGTATTGTATGTTGTACCTGTATTGTATGCTGGACCTGTATTGTATGTTGTACCTGTATTGTATGCTGTACCTGTATTGTATGCTGTACCTGTATTGTATTGTATGCTGTACCTGTAGTGTATTGTATGTTGTACCTGTATTGTGTACCTGTATTGTATGCTGTACCTGTAGTGTATTGTATGCTGTACCTGCATTGTATTGTATGCTGTACCTGTAATGTATTGTATGCTGTACATGTATTGTATTGTATGCTGTACCTGTAATGTATTGTATTGTGTACCTGTAGTATATTGTATGCTGTACCTGTAATGTATTGTATGCTGTACCTATATTGTATTGTGTACCTGTAGTATATTATATGCTGTACCTGTAATGTATTGTGTACCTGTAGTATATTGTATGCTGTACCTGTATTGTATTGTATGCTGTACCTGTAGTGCATTGTATGCTGTACCTGTAATGTATTGTATGCTGTACCTGTATTGTATTGTGTACCTGTAGTATATTGTATGCTGTACCTGTAATGTATTGTATGCTGTACCTGTAGTATATTGTATGCTGTACCTGTATTGTATGCTGTACCTGTAGTGTATTGTATGCTGTACCTGTAATGTATTGTATGCTGTACCTGTATTGTATTGTATGCTGTACCTGTAATGTATTGTATGCTGTACCTGTAATGTATTGTGTACCTGTAGTATATTGTATGCTGTACCTGTATTGTATTGTATGCTGTACCTGTAGTGCATTGTATGCTGTACCTGTAATGTATTGTATGCTGTACCTGTATTGTATTGTGTACCTGTAGTATATTGTATGCTGTACCTGTAATGTATTGTGTACCTGTAGTATATTGTATGCTGTACCTGTATTGTATTGTATGCTGTACCTGTAGTGCATTGTATGCTGTACCTGTAATGTATTGTATGCTGTACCTGTATTGTATTGTGTACCTGTAGTATATTGTATGCTGTACCTGTATTGTATTGTGTACCTGTAGTATATTGTATGCTGTACCTGTATTGTATTGTATGCTGTACTTGTATTGTATTGTATGCTGTACCTGTATTGTATTGTATGCTGTACTTGTATTGTATTGTGTACCTGTAGTGCATTGTATGCTGTACCTGTAATGTATTGTATGCTGTACCTGTATTGTATTGTGTACCTGTAGTATATTGTATGCTGTACCTGTAATGTATTGTATGCTGTACCTGTAGTATATTGTATGCTGTACCTGTATTGTATGCTGTACCTGTAGTGTATTGTATGCTGTACCTGTAATGTATTGTATGCTGTACCTGTATTGTATTGTGTACCTGTAGTATATTGTATGCTGTACCTGTAATGTATTGTGTACCTGTAGTATATTGTATGCTGTACCTGTATTGTATTGTATGCTGTACCTGTAGTGCATTGTATGCTGTACCTGTAATGTATTGTATGCTGTACCTGTATTGTATTGTGTACCTGTAGTATATTGTATGCTGTACCTGTAATGTATTGTATGCTGTACCTGTAGTATATTGTATGCTGTACCTGTATTGTATGCTGTACCTGTAGTGTATTGTATGCTGTACCTGTAATGTATTGTATGCTGTACCTGTATTGTATTGTATGCTGTACCTGTAATGTATTGTATGCTGTACCTGTATTGTATTGTATGCTGTACCTGTAGTGCATTGTATGCTGTACCTGTAATGTATTGTATGCTGTACCTATATTGTATTGTGTACCTGTAGTATATTGTATGCTGTACCTGTAATGTATTGTGTACCTGTAGTATATTGTATGCTGTACCTGTATTGTATTGTATGCTGTACCTGTAGTGCATTGTATGCTGTACCTGTAATGTATTGTATGCTGTACCTGTATTGTATTGTGTACCTGTAGTATATTGTATGCTGTACCTGTATTGTATTGTGTACCTGTAGTATATTGTATGCTGTACCTGTATTGTATTGTATGCTGTACTTGTATTGTATTGTATGCTGTACCTGTATTGTATTGTATGCTGTACTTGTATTGTATTGTATGCTGTACCTGTATTGTATTGTATGCTGTACTTGTATTGTATTGTGTACCTGTAGTGTATTGTATTGTATTGAACACCGATCCGTCCTCCATGCATTCCCTACTGGGCTTCACAAAGCCATGCAGTAGTCAGCCAGCCATTCGAGATAGAAATTGGCTGTGGGCACTGATCTAAGATCAGCTTACCCTCCCCCAGTCCAAACCTTTTTTATAAATAAATAAAATATATAAAACTGATCCTAGATCAGCCTCTGGGGCCGACCTACTCCTATTCCTGTCCAGCCAGGAAGCCAGCCAGTCAGTCAGTCAGCCAGCCAGCCAGCCAGCCATTCATACAGGCTGATGTTACGCCGGAAAGCGTAGATGACAATATGATGATAATAGTTGTTAATTACTATAGCCACAATATGATGATAATAACAGTTGTTAATTACTATATCCACAATATGATGAAAATAACAGTTGTTAATTACCATAGCCACAATATGATGAAAATAACAGTTGTTAATTACCATAGCCACCTGACTTTTCTCTTCCTCCTTCATTTAGAAGGAAAAACACAAGAACACAAGAAACATTCACATTATATGGCTTTGTTAAGGCTTCTACCATGTTGAGGATAATGGATCAAGCATAAGCTGCACATTGTAGATGCATATAGTATAACATGGTATGGTACGCATTCTGTGTGCTTAGGAATTTCCTCAGTACTGATCTCACCTAAACTAACTGGTTTCATGTCATCTACGTTTTCCATATACTGTCAGTGAGTTTTAGCATGGTTGAACGAGGCTATGTGAGTTTTAACATGGTTGAATGAGAATAAGTCATTTCAGCATGGTTGAACGAGGCTAAGTGAGTTTTAGCATGGTTAAACGAGGCTAAATTAGTTTTAGCATGGTTGAACGAGGCTAAGTGAGTTTTAGCATGGTTGAACGAGGCTAGGTGTTGTTTTAGCATGGTTGAATGAGGCTAGGTGAGTTTTAGCATGGTTGAATGAGGCTAGGTGAGTTTTAACATTGTTGAATGAGGCTAGGTGAGTTTTAACATTGTTGAATGAGGCTAGGTGAGTTTTAGCATGGTTGAACGAGGCTAAGTGAGTTTTAGCATGGTTGAACGAGGCTAAGTGAGTTTTAGCATGGTTGAATGAGGCTAGGTGAGTTTTAACATTGTTGAATGAGGCTAGGTGTTGTTTTAGCATGGTTGAATGAGGCTAGGTGAGTTTTAGCATGGTTGAATGAGGCTAGGTGAGATTTAGCATGGTTGAATGAGGCTAGGTGAGTTTTAGCATGGTTGAATGAGGCTAGGTGAGTTTTAACATTGTTGAATAGTTTTTGTATCTGGGCACTTTGGTTTTATGGTCCTCACTAGATCAGTTGTGTTACATGGCTCAACCCTCTAGATCAGTTGTGTTACATGGCTCAACCCTCTAGATCAGTTGTGTTACATGGATCTAGGTGAATGTGTGAACATCTCCAACATACCTGCAAGGAACTGCATTTAATCTTTATTCCCACGCCACCGTGACCAACCTCATTCTGCTCTTCTGTTTCCAGTATGGCCTGTAAAAAGGCTCTCCTCTCGTGGCTGGAGGACTTCTGGTCAAACATCCCGGCTTGAATCACCTTCTGGTCCACGTTCAGTTTGTACTTAGCAGCCGCTAGGATCTTCTCCTCCACACTGTTGACCGTACACAGACGCAGAACACGCACCTCGTTCTTCTGACCAATACGATGAGCCCTGTCCTGGGCTTGGAGGTCCTGGGAGCCAATCAGAACAGAGAAACTAGAGGGTTAGCCAGGGGTAACTAGAATATTTGTGTGTGTGTGTGTGTGTGTGTGTACCTGGTGAGGGTTCCAGTCAGAGTCAAAGATGACCACAGTGTCCGCAGCCTGCAGGTTGAGGCCCAGTCCCCCGGCTCTGGTGCTCAGTAGGAACACAAAGTACTGGGAACCTTTCTCATTGAACTTCTTCAGCAGCGCCGCACGGTCCTCAGACTTGGTGGTGCCTACAACACACAGCAACACATACCACAAGCACCGTACTTCAATACACCTGACATAAACTGATGAAAACAGGTGAAAACATTGTTGAGGCGCAGGTAAAGGAGGCTGCATTTGGATTAGGTTAAAGTTAAGACAATTTCATACCGTATAGGCATAGGTAGTGGAAGTTGAGGTAGGGTTAAAGTTTAGGGTCAGAGATGCATACAGTCGAGGCGCAAGTCAATCTAAAATGGCGCTGGAAGAAATGGCAGCAGTTGTCACGTTCTGACCATAGTTCTTGTGTGTTTTCCTTGTTTTAGTGTTGGTCAGGACGTGAGCTGGGTGGGCATTCTATTTTGTGTGTCTAGTTTGTCTAGTTCTATGTTTGGCCTGATATGGTTCTCATTCAGAAGCAGGTGTTAATAATTGTCTCTGATTGGGAACCATATTTAGGTAGCCTGTTTTGTGTTGGGGTTTGTGGGTGGATGTTTCCTGTCTCTGTGTTCTCTGCACCAGATAGGACTGGTTTGTGTTGGGATGTGTGGGTGGTTGTTTCCTGTCTCTGTGTTCTCTGCACCAGATAGGACTGTTTTGTGTTGGGATGTGTGGGTGGTTGTTTCCTGTCTCTGTGTTCTCTGCACCAGATAGGACTGTTTTGTGTTGGGATGTGTGGGTGGTTGTTTCCTGTCTTTGTGTTCTCTGCACCAGATAGGACTGTTTCGGGTTTTGCCATGTTTATTGTTTTGTAGTGTGTTCATGTTGAGTTTCTGTCATTAAATAACCATGGACACTTATCACGCTGCGCTTTGGTCCTCTCCTTCCCAGGAAGAAAGCCGTTACGGGCGCCCAACCAATTGTGCTACTATGTGTTTTTTTTCTGCGATATTTGTAACTTATTTTGTACATAATGTTTCTGCAACCGTATCTTACGGCAGAAAAGAGCTTCTGGATTTCAGGACAGCGATCACTCACCTCGGATTAAACAAAGATTTTATCTACAACAAGTAAGAAGCACAGGACATTCTCCAAACACCCGACAGGGCTGACATCCCCGTTATTTGCAAGAGGAAGCGACGCAGGTAGAGGACAATGAGCCGGATTGTCACGGCTTCCGCCGAAGTCGGCTCCTCTAATTGTTCAGGTGGCGTTCGGCGGTTGACGTCACCGGTTTTCTAGCCATCGCCGCTCCATTTTTCATGTATCCATTTGTTTTGTCTTGTTCCCTGCACACCTGCTTTTCATTCCCCAATCAATCTACATGTATTTATTCCTCTGTTCCCCATCATGTCTTCATGTAAGATTGTTTGTGTGATACATGTTTTTGTACGCACTAGGCTTGTGTGTGTGAATGATTACAGACCCGTAGCACTCACATCCGTAGCCATGAAGTGCTTTGAATGGTTGGTAATGGCTCACATCAACACCATTATCCTAGAAACCCTAGACCCACTCAATTTGCATACCGCCCAAACAGATCCACAGATGGACAAAAGGAACACTTATATGAGAATGCTATTCATTGACTACAGCTCAGCGTTCAACACATAGTGCCATCAAAGCTCATCACTAAGCAAAGGATCCTGGGACTAAACACCTAACTCCCATCCGGGACTTCCTGACAGGCCGCCCCCTGGTGGTGAGGGTAGGTAACAACATATCTGCACGTTGATCCTCAACACTGGAGCTCCCCAGGGGTGCATGCTCAGTCCCCTTCTGTACTCCCTGTTCACCCACGACTGAATGGCCAGGCACGACTCCAAAACCATCATTAAGTTTGCAGACGACAGTGGTAGGCCTGATCACCGACAACGACGAGCCTATAGGGAGGAGGTCAGAGACCAGGCCGGGTGGAGCCAGAATAACAACCTCTCCCTCATGTGATCAAGACTAAGGAGATGATTGTGGACTAGAGGAAAAAGAGGACCGAGCACACCCCCATTCACATCGACAGGGCTGTAGTGGAGCAGGTTGAGAGGTTGAGAGCTTCAAGTTCATTGGTGTCCACATCAACAACAAACTAGAATAGTACACACACACCAAGACAGTCGTGAAGAGGGCACGACAAAGCCTATTCTCACTCAAGAAACTAAAAAGATTTGGCATGGGTCTTGAGATCCTCAAAAGGTTCTACAGCTGCAACATCGAGAGCATCCTGACTGGTTGCATCACTGCCTGGTACGGCAATTGCTCGGCCTCTGACCGCAAGGCACCGCAGAGGGTAATGCGTACGGCCCAGCACATCACTGGGGCCAAGCCTCCTGCCATCTACACCAGGCGGTGTCAGAGGAAGGCTGTAAAAATTGTCAAAGACCCCAGCCACCCCAGTCATAGACTGTTCTCTCTGCTACCGCATGGCAAGCGGTACCGGAGTGCCAAGTCTTGGACAAAAAGGCTTCTCAACAGTTTTTACCCCCAAGCCATAAGACTCCTGAACAGGTAATCAATTGGCTACCCGGACTATTTGCATTGTGTTCCCCCCCAACCCTCTTTTTACGCTGCTGCTACTCTCTGTTTATCATATATGCATAGTCACTTTAACCATATCTACATGTACATCCTACCTCAATCAGTCTGACTAACCGGTGTCTGTATGTAGCCTCGCTACTTTTATAGCCTCTCTACCCTATATAGCCTCTCTACTGTATATAGCCTCTCTACTGTATATAGCCTCTCTACTGTATATAGCCTCTCTACTGTATATAGCCTCTCTACTGTATATAGCCTGTCTTTTTACTGTTTTATTTATTTACCTACCTATTGTAAACCTAATACCTTTTTTGCACTATTGGTTCAGCGCACGTGACAAATAAACTTTGATTTGACTTGAAGTAGGGGAAATTGAGGTATGGTTAGGGTCAGAGATACATACCGTCGAGGCGCAAGTAGAGGAAATTGCGGTAAGCAAAGTAGTCCTCCATGATGGTCATGAGTGATGTCATCTGACAGAACAGCAGAACTCTGTGGTTGGTGACATGCAGCTTGGGAAGGATCCGGTCCAGCAGCTCAAACTTCCCTGATGCACGGTACAGCTCGTGTCTGGGGTGGAGGGCAAGGAGAATAAATAACCATCTGGTCCCAGAAGGGAAAAGTGTTGTCTGGGGTGTTTAGCGTTCGGCTTTTGAAGGAAAGTCATGTTTTGTTTAATAACTGAATGGGCAATGTTGAGTATCTTAATATCTTACCCGCTTATAACGCCGTTCGGGAAGCCTAAGTGCTCAGCAAAGGACTCCTGTGAGACAAGATAGATAGTGGAAAATCAGAATTGAATTAAAAATCTATTTTCTTAGAGTTTATTTGTGATTAGCCGGCACATCTACATAGTTATCAGATAACAAATCCTAACTCCACTAAGTAAATATTGTAGATTGAATTGTGTGAATTAAAACAGACACAAATGAAACATCTGCATGCAGTCTGGGACCAACTAAAATGTTGCCGAACTCTTCTAGTAAACAACTCATTAAAGGTTTCACTGCCGGGACAATAAAACAAGAGCATGATGGTGGGCTGTGGCTGGGTGTCACATCTCAGACAGGCCTGGGGTGGCTAGTCTTACCCTGCCAGACAGACGTCTACCCTCCAGGCAAGTCTTACCCTGCCAGACTGTGGGGTCAGGTTTATGCTCCAGAAAAAGCAGTAACACTGCTGATTCAACTTATATGTCTGTGTTGAAGGCCGTGTCTAAGCTTGACACTTACATGAAACTTCTGCTACTTCTCACTGTGTGTGGATTTCTCCTCAGTCTGGGCATAATCAGGCTACGGAAAGTGCATACAGTGGGCAAAGTCATCAGCACTCTGCCCACCAGCCTTCAGAAAACTTGTACTTTGAGACAGAGAGGCACCTTTTCATAATAACGTTGGGAGGAAATACATTCCTAGCGTGTGAGGAATATGTTTGATGGCCTCATAAATGCTAGCCAGCTAGCTAATATTTAGAAAAAAACTATTTTTTTGTTTGGCTAGAGTTATGGTAACCTGTTTGCAATCACTTTAGCTGTGTCTGCTAGCTTGCTGGCTAACTACATAGGTTAGCTTGCTAGTTAGCTACAGTAGTTAGCTACTGCCATCAAGTTGTTGCTGTGTTATCATATTTTGCCTATTCCACAGTTTGCAGGATGCATACTGACAATTTAATATAGCGCAGGAAAAGGGAATCCGGATTCAATGTGGACACATTTAAATAGCTGTAGACACATGATGCGTTCAGAATTCCATGACCAGAACTCCATAATCAGAATAGAAAAACTGCAGTAACTGTGAAGTCTAGACATAGCAGAACACTGATTCGTTGGTAACTTGAATCAGGGGTGTTACGGCATGTAAGCTAGCGTTCCTCAATGTGTTGGAACATTGTAACATATCTCTACATTGGAACATGTAGGAGTGGTTCTAGATCTAACATACCTCAATGTGCTGGAACACGTAGGAGTGGTTCTAGATCTAACATACCTCAATGTGCTGGAACACGTAGGAATGGTTCTAGATCTAACATACCTCAAAGTGCTGGAACACGTAGGAGTGGTTCTAGATCTAACATACCCCAATGTGCTGGAACACGTAGGAGTGGTTCTAGATCTAACATACCTCAATGTGCTGGAACACGTAGGAGTGGTTCTAGATCTAACATACCTCAATGTAGTGGAACATGTAGGAGTGGTTCTAGATCTAATGTACCTCTATATTGGAACATGTAGAGGTGTCTAGATCGAATGTACCTCAATGTGTTGGAACATGTCATGTACCTCAATCTGCAGGAACATGTAGGGGTGGTTCTAGATCTAATGCACCTCAACATGTTGGAACATGTAGGGGTGGTTCTAGATCTAATGCACCTCAACGTGTTTGAACATGTAACATACCTCAATGTGTTGGAACATGTAGGGGTAGTTCTAGAACGAACTTACCTCAATGAGTTAGAAAATGTAGGGGTGGTTCTAGAACTAACTTACCTCAATGTGTTAGAACATGTAACCTACCTCAATGAGTGTGAACATGTAAAGGTGGTTCTGAGTGGAATGTACCTCAACGTGTTGGAACATGTAGGAGTGGTTCTAGATCTAATGTACCTCAACGTGTTGGAACATGTAGGAGTGGTTCTAGATCTAATGTACCTCAATGTGTTGGATAAAACATGTAGGAGTGATTCTAGATCTAATGTTACTCAATGTGTTGGAACATGTCATGTACCTTAATGTGCTAGAACATGTAAACTACCGGTCAAAAGTTTTAGAAGACCTACTCATTCAAGGGTTCTTCTTTATTTTTACTATGTTCTACATTGTAGAATCGTGATGACATCAAAACTATGAAACAAAACGTGGAATCATGTAGTAAGCAAAAAAGTGTTAAACAAATCAAAATACATTTAATACTTGAGATTATTCTAAATGTAGGGGTGGTTCTAGAACTAACGTACTTCAATGTGTGGGAACATGTAGGGGTGGTTCTAGAACTAATATATTTCAATGTGTGGGAACATGTAGGGGTGGTTCTAGAACTAACATACCTCAATGTGTGGGAACATGTAGGGGTGGTTCTAGAACTAACATACCTCAATGTGTGGGAACATGTAACGTACCTCAATGTGTGGGAACATGTACGGGTGGTTCTAGAACTAACATACCTCAATGTGAGGAAACGTAACGTACCTCAATGTGTGGGAACATGTAACGTACCTCAATGTGTGTGAACACGTAATGTACATCAATGTGTGTGAACATGTAGGGGTGGTTCTAGAACTAACATACCTCAATGTGTGTGAACACGTAATGTACATCAATGTGTGAGAACATCTAACGTACCTCAATGTGTGGGAACATGTAACGTACCTCAATGTGTGGGAACATGTAGGGGTGGTTGCAGATCTTCTTCAGCTGCATGATGGTGTTCATCAGGGTCTTCGCTCCTCCTTTACCCTGAGGACCACAATAACAATGTCACATATCTGAGCTCATCAGGGTCTTTGCTCCTCTACCCTGAGGACCACAATAACAATGTCACATATCTGAGCTGCTTGATCAGGGTCTTCGCTCCTCCTTTACCCTGAGGTCCACAATAACAATGTCACATATCTGAGCTCATCAGGGTCTTTGCTCCTCTACCCTGAGGACCACAATAACAATGTCACATATCTGAGCTCATCAGAGTCTTTGCTCCTCTACCCTGAGGTCCACAATAACAATGTCACATATCTGAGCTGCTTGATCAGGGTCAATAGTTAGAAAGAGAACTGACCGTCACAAAATGAGTTAACAGGATCTCTGCTTCCTACCTTCTTGTCTTTCTCTGATCCATCGGTGAGGAGGATTCCTCTGCCCTGCATGTGACGGTACAGAACCCTCTGGATGGCCGACATATCACACTTGATGACATACTCCACCTACAACATCAAGTATCTGTGGTTTGTTTACATCAAGTATCATTCAGTACCAAGTATCTGTGGTTTACATACTGTAACGTTTCTATAGTATAAGCCCTCTCACCTTCTCTGGAAGCTGGGACTCCACCTCCTTCTTGAGTCGTCTGAGCAGGAAGGGGCGGAGCACCTTGTGGAGACGGCGGATAATCAGGATTGTCTCTTCCTCATTCAAGTCCACCTGGGGATCAATCAGGGTCCTCCATTAACTTAATCTACTAACAAGCTAGTTACTAGTGTAGTTACTCTAGTGCATTTACTTGTGTAGTTACTCCAGTGTAGTTACTCTAGTGAAGTTACTAGTGTAGTTACTAGTGTAGTTACTCTAGTGTAGTTACTCTAGTGCAGTTACTCGTGTAGTTACTCTAGTGTAATTACTCTAGTGCAGTTACTTGTGTAGTTACTCTTGTGTAGTTACTCTAGTGTAGTTACTCTAGGGTAGTTACTAGTGTAGGTACTCTAGTGTAGTTACTCGTGTAGTTACTAGGGTAGTTACTAGTGTAGTTACTCTAGGGTTTATGAACTTTTATGTATGGTCATGGACAAAGTCACTACAACAGACCCGTCTGACTGAATATGGCCCAAAGTGCTGAATGTTGTCACCATCTCTCATCTCTAAAGCGTTGCACCACTTTCACAAGTATTTATTTCATTATTTCCGTTTCACAGCTGGACAGATGTTCCTTCTTGAAAATGTAAGGGATGAACGGCATGCATTTCACAGTGGCGCATAATAAATATTATTTCAAAAGAGGAGCATAGAGAAACAATGTATTTAGATATAGAGCTTTTCACATGGTGATCACTATTCACATATTATTATCTATAGTTATTCACATGGTGATCACTATTCACATATTATTATCTAGAGTTATTCACATGGTGATCACTATTCACATATTATTATCTATAGTTATTCACATGGTGATCACTATTCACATATTATTATCTATAGTTATTCACATGGTGATCACTATTCACATATTATTATCTATAGTTATTCACATGGTGATCACTATTCACATATTATTATCTATAGAGTTATTCACATGGTGATCACTATTCACATATTATTATCTAGAGTTATTCACATGGTGATCACTATTCACATATTATTATCTATAGTTATTCACATGGTGATCACTATTCACATATTATTATCTATAGTTATTCACATGGTGATCACTATTCACATATTATTATCTATAGAGTTATTCACATGGTGATCACTATTCACATATTATTATCTATAGAGTTATTCACATGGTGATCACTATTCACATATTAGTATCTATAGTTATTCACATGGTGATCACTATTCACATATTATTATCTATAGAGCTTTTCACATGGTGATCACTATTCACATATTATTATCTAGAGTTATTCATATGGTGATCACTATTCACATATTATTATCTATAGAGTTATTCACGTGGTGATCACTATTCACATATTATTATCTAGAGTTATTCACATGGTGATCACTATTCACATATTATTATCTATAGAGTTATTCACATGGTGATCACTATTCACATATTATTATCTATAGAGTTATTCACATGGTGATCACTATTCACATATTATTATCTAGTTATTCACATGGTGATCACTATTCACATATTATTATCTATAGAGTTATTCACATGGTGATCACTATTCACATATTATTATCTAGAGTTATTCACATGGTGATCACTATTCACATATTATTATCTAGAGTTATTCACATGGTGATCACTATTCACATATTATTATCTAGAGTTATTCACATGGTGATCACTATTCACATATTATTATCTATAGAGTTATTCACATGGTGATCACTATTCACATATTATTATCTATACAGTTATTCACATGGTGATCACTATTCACATATTATTATCTAGAGTTATTCACATGGTGATCACTATTCACATATTATTATCTAGAGTTATTCACATGGTGATCACTATTCACATATTATTATCTAGAGTTATTCACATGGTGATCACTATTCACATATTATTATCTATAGAGTTATTCACATGGTGATCACTATTCACATATTATTATCTAGAGTTATTCACATGGTGATCACTATTCACATATTATTATCTATAGTTATTCACATGGTGATCACTATTCACATATTATTATCTATAGTTATTCACATGGTGATCACTATTCACATATTATTATCTATAGAGTTATTTACATGGTGATCACTATTCACATATTATTATCTATAGAGTTATTCACATGGTGATCACTATTCACATATTATTATCTATAGTTATTCACATGGTGATCACTATTCACATATTATTATCTATAGAGCTTTTCACATGGTGATCACTATTCACATATTATTATCTAGAGTTATTCACATGGTGATCACTATTCACATATTATTATCTATAGTTATTCACATGGTGATCACTATTCACATATTATCTATAGTTATTCACATGGTGATCACTATTCACATATTATTATCTATAGAGTTATTCACATGGTGATCACTATTCACATATTATTATCTATAGAGTTATTCACATGGTGATCACTATTCACATATTATTATCTATAGAGTTATTCACATGGTGATCACTATTCACATATTATTATCTAGAGTTATTCACATGGTGATCACTATTCACATATTATTATCTAAAATTATTCACATGGTGATCACTATTCACATATTATTATCTAGAGTTATTCACATGGTGATCACTATTCACATATTATTATCTAGAGTTATTCACATGGTGATCACTATTCACATATTATTATCTAGAGTTATTCACATGGTGATCACTATTCACATATTATTATCTAGAGTTATTCACATAGTGATCACTATTCACATATTATTATCTAGAGTTATTCACATGGTGATCACTATTCACATATTATTATCTAGAGTTATTCACATGGTGATCACTATTCACATATTATTATCTAGAGTTATTCACATGGTGATCACTATTCACATATTATTATCTATAGAGTTATTCACATGGTGATCACTATTCACATATTATTATCTAGAGTTATTCACATGGTGATCACTATTCACATATTATTATCTATAGAGCTTTTCACATGGTGATCACTATTCACATATTATTATCTAGAGTTATTCACATGGTGATCACTATTCACATATTATTATCTAGAGTTATTCACATGGTGATCACTATTCACATATTATCTATAGTTATTCACATGGTGATCACTATTCACATATTATTATCTATAGAGTTATTCACATGGTGATCACTATTCACATATTATTATCTATAGAGTTATTCACATGGTGATCACTATTCACATATTATTATCTATAGAGTTATTCACATGGTGATCACTATTCACATATTATTATCTAGAGTTATTCACATGGTGATCACTATTCACATATTATTATCTAAGAGTTATTCACATGGTGATCACTATTCACATATTATTATCTAGAGTTATTCACATGGTGATCACTATTCACATATTATTATCTAGAGTTATTCACATGGTGATCACTATTCACATATTATTATCTAGAGTTATTCACATGGTGATCACTATTCACATATTATTATCTAGAGTTATTCACATAGTGATCACTATTCACATATTATTATCTAGAGTTATTCACATGGTGATCACTATTCACATATTATTATCTAGAGTTATTCACATGGTGATCACTATTCACATATTATTATCTAGAGTTATTCACATGGTGATCACTATTCACATATTATCTATAGTTATTCACATGGTGATCACTATTCACATATTATTATCTATAGAGTTATTCACATGGTGATCACTATTCACATATTATTATCTATAGAGTTATTCACATGGTGATCACTATTCACATATTATTATCTATAGAGTTATTCACATGGTGATCACTATTCACATATTATTATCTAGAGTTATTCACATGGTGATCACTATTCACATATTATTATCTAAGAGTTATTCACATGGTGATCACTATTCACATATTATTATCTAGAGTTATTCACATGGTGATCACTATTCACATATTATTATCTAGAGTTATTCACATGGTGATCACTATTCACATATTATTATCTAGAGTTATTCACATGGTGATCACTATTCACATATTATTATCTAGAGTTATTCACATAGTGATCACTATTCACATATTATTATCTAGAGTTATTCACATGGTGATCACTATTCACATATTATTATCTAGAGTTATTCACATGGTGATCACTATTCACATATTATTATCTAGAGTTATTCACATGGTGATCACTATTCACATATTATTATCTATAGAGTTATTCACATGGTGATCACTATTCACATATTATTATCTAAGAGTTATTCACATGGTGATCACTATTCACATATTATTATCTAGAGTTATTCACATGGTGATCACTATTCACATATTATTATCTAGAGTTATTCACATGGTGATCACTATTCACATATTATTATCTAGAGTTATTCACATGGTGATCACTATTCACATATTATTATCTAGAGTTATTCACATAGTGATCACTATTCACATATTATTATCTAGAGTTATTCACATGGTGATCACTATTCACATATTATTATCTAGAGTTATTCACATGGTGATCACTATTCACATATTATTATCTAGAGTTATTCACATGGTGATCACTATTCACATATTATTATCTATAGAGTTATTCACATGGTGATCACTATTCACATATTATTATCTATAGAGTTATTCACATGGGGATCACTATTCACATATTATTATCTATAGTTATTCACATAGTGATCACTATTCACATATTATTATCTATAGAGTTATTCACATGGTGATCACTATTCACATATTATTATCTATAGAGTTATTTACATGGTGATCACTATTCACATATTATTATCTAAAATTATTCACATGGTGATCACTATTCACATATTATTATCTAGAGTTATTCACATGGTGATCACTATTCACATATTATTATCTATAGAGTTATTCACATGGTGATCACTATTCACAGGATATAACCCTATCTGGCTAGGATATAACACTATCTGGCTAGGATATAACCCTATCTGGCTAGGATATAACCCTATCTGGCTAGGATAAAACCCTATCTGGCTAGGATAAAACCCTATCTGGCTAGGATAAAACCCTATCTGGCTAGGATAAAACCCTATCTGGCTAGGATAAAACCCTATCTGGCTAGGATATAACCCTATCTGGCTAGGATTTAGGGTAAAGGTTATATCCTAGCCAGATAGGGTTATATCCTAGCCAGATAGGGTTATATCCTAGCCAGATAGGGTTATATCCTAGCCAGATAGGGTTATATCCTAGCCAGATAGGGTAAGGGTTATATCCTAACCAGATAGGGTTTTATCCTAGCCAGATTGGGTAAGGGTTATATCCTAGCCAGATAGGGTAAGGGTTATATCCTAGCCAGATAGGGTTAGGGTAAAGGTTATATCCTAGCCAGATAGGGTTAGGATAAAGGTTATATCCTAGCCAGATAGGGTAAGGGTTATATCCTAGCCAGATAGGGTAAGGGTTATATCCTAGCCAGATACGGTTATATCCTAGACAGATAGGGTTAGGATAAAGGTTATATCCTAGCCAGATAGGGTAAGGGTTATATCCTAGCCAGATAGGGTTATCCAGATAGGGTAAGGGTTATATCCTAGCCAGATAGGGATAACCCTATCTGGCTAGGATATAACCCTTACCCTATCTGGCTAGGATATAACCCTTAGGGCTATATCCTTAGGGTAAAGGTTATATTTAGGGTAAAGGTTATATCCTAGCCAGCTAGGATATAACCCTTACCCTATCTGGCTAGGATATAACCCTTACCCTATCTGGTTAGGATATAACCCTTACCCTATCTGGCTAGGATATAACCCTATCTGGCTAGGATATAACCTTTACCCTAAATCCTAGCCAGATAGGGTTATATCATAGCCAGATAGGGTTATCCCTATCTGGCTAGGATATAACCCTTACCCTATCTGGCTAGGATATAACCTTTACCATAACCCTATCTGGCTAGGATATAACCCTATATGGCTAGGATATAACCCTATCTGGCTAGGATATAACCCTTACCCTATCTGGCTACGATATAACCCTATCTGGCTAGGATATATCCTTTACCCTATCTGGCTAGGATATATCTTTTTAGGAAATTGATGCATTTTTATGTATGTTTTGGACCGTGTTTGTCACCTAACTTGACCTTGTAAAGTAGATATGCATTTGACACTCACCCTCTCCCCGGTCATGGCAAAGGGGGCATTGAACCACTGCTCGAAAGTGTTGCAGGACTTGAAGATGGTCGGCAGCAGGAAGTTGAGCAGGGCCCAGAGCTCAGGGAGCTTGTTCTGCAGTGGCGTGCCCGTCAGGAGGAGGCGCCGTGGGGCCACGTAATGGGTATTCAACACCTGGGTCAGCTTACAATGGTGGTTCTTCATACGGTGACCCTCATCAACAATCATGTACTTCCAACGGATCTGGGGAGTGGGGATGGTGTGTGTGTGTATAGGGGATAAAAGAGAAAAGAAAATGGGTTTTATTGCATCTGTGGCTTTGGGTTAAGCAACTGACCCTGCTGTAGAGTAACATGTAGAGGGTTAGGTAGGAGGAGGAGGACCTGACCCTGCTGTAGAGTCACATGTAGAGGGTTAGGGAGGAGAAGGAGGACCTGACCCTGCTGTAGAGTAACACGTAGAGGGTTAGGGAGGAGGAGGAAGACCTGACCCTGCTGTAGAGTCACATGTAGAGGGTTAGGGAGGAGGAGGAGGACCTGACCCTGCTGTAGAGTCACATGTAGAGGGTTAGGGAGGAGGTGGAGGACCTGACCCTGCTGTAGAAGTCACACGTAGAGGGTTAGGGAGGAGGAGGAGGACCTGACCCTGCTGTAGAGTCACATGTAAAGGGTTAGGGAGGAGGAGGAGGACCTGACCCTGCTGTAGAGTAACATGTAGAGGGTTAGGGAGGAGGAGGAGGACCTGACCCTGCTGTAGAGTAACATGTAGAGGGTTAGGGAGGAGGAGGAGGACCTGACCCTGCTGTAGAGTCACATGTAGAGGATTAGGGAGGAGGAGGAGGAGGACCTGACCCTGCTGTAGAGTCACATGTAGAGGGTTAGGGAGGAGGACCTGAACCTGCTGTAGAAGTCACATGTAGAGGGTTGGGGAGGAGGATCTGACCCTGCAGTAGAGTCACATGTAGAGGGTTAGGGAGGAGGAGGACCTGACCCTGCAGTAGAGTCACATGTAGAGGGTTGGGGAGGAGGATCTGACCCTGCAGTAGAGTCACATGTAGAGGGTTAGGGAGGAGGAGGACCTGACCCTGCAGTAGAGTCACATGTAGAGGGTTAGGGAGGAGGAGGACCTGACCCTGCAGTAGAGTAACATGTAGAGGGTTAGGGAGGAGGAGGAAGAGGACCTGACCCTGCTGTAGAGTCACATGTAGAGGGTTAGGGAGGAGGACCTGACCCTGCTTTAGAGTAACATGTAAAGGGTTAGGGAGGAGGAGGAGGACCTGACCCTGCTGTAGAGTCACATGTAGAGGGTTAGGGAGGAGGACCTGACCCTGCTGTAGAAGTCACATGTAGAGGGTTAGGGAGGAGGACCTGACCCTGCTGTAGAGTAACATGTAGAGGGTTAGGGAGGAGGAGGAGGACCTGACCCTGCTGTAGAGTCACATGTATAGGGTTATGGAGGAGGACCTGACCCTGCTGTAGAGTCACATGTAGAGGGTTAGGGAGGAGGAGGAGGACCTGACCCTGCTGTAGAGTCACATGTAAAGGGTTAGGGAGGAGGAGGAGGACCTGACCCTGCTGTAGAGTAACATGTAGAGGGTTAGGGAGGAGGAGGAGGACCTGACCCTGCTGTAGAGTAACATGTAGAGGGTTAGGGAGGAGGAGGAGGACCTGACCCTGCAGTAGAGTCACATGTAGAGGGTTAGGGAGGAGGAGGAGGACCTGACCCTGCTGTAGAGTCACATGTAGAGGGTTAGGGAGGAGGAGGAGGACCTGACCCTGCAGTAGAGTCACATGTAGAGGGTTAGGGAGGAGGAGGAGGACCTGACCCTGCTGTAGAGTCACATGTAGAGGGTTAGGGAGGAGGACCTGACCCTGCTGTAGAAGTCACATGTAGAGGGTTAGGGAGGAGGAGGACCTGACCCTGCTGTAGAGTAACATGTAGAGGGTTAGGGAGGAGGAGGAGGACCTGACCCTGCTGTAGAGTAACATGTAGAGGGTTAGGGAGGAGGAGGAAGAGGACCTGACCCTGCTGTAGAGTAACATGTAGAGGGTTAGGGAGGAGGAGGACCTGACCCTGCTCTAGAGTCACATGTAGAGGGTTAAGGAGGAGGAGGAGGAGGACCTGACCCCGCTGTAGAGTAACATGTAGAGGGTTGGGGAGGAGGATCTGACCCTGCAGTAGAGTCACATGTAGAGGGTTAGGGAGGAGGAGGACCTGACCCTGCAGTAGAGTCACATGTAGAGGGTTAGGGAGGAGGAGGACCTGACCCTGCAGTAGAGTAACATGTAGAGGGTTAGGGAGGAGGAGGAAGAGGACCTGACCCTGCTGTAGAGTCACATGTAGAGGGTTAGGGAGGAGGACCTGACCCTGCTGTAGAGTAACATGTAGAGGGTTAGGGAGGAGGACCTGACCCTGCTGTAGAGTAACATGTAGAGGGTTAGGGAGGATGAGGAAGAGGACCTGACCCTGCTGTAGAGTCACATGTAGAGGGTTAGGGAGGAGGACCTGACCCTGCTGTAGAGTAACATGTAGAGGGTTAGGGAGGATGAGGAAGAGGACCTGACCCTGCTGTAGAGTCACATGTAGAGGGTTAGGGAGGAGGAGGAGGACCTGACCCTGCTGTAGAGTAACATGTAGAGGGTTAGGGAGGAGGAGGAGGACCTGACCCTACTGTAGAGTCACATGTAGATGGTTAGGGGGAGGAGGAGGACCTGACCCTGCTGTAGAACTCTCTCGACCTGACCCTGCTGTAGAGTAACATGTATAGGGTTAGGGAGGAGGAGGAGGACCTGACCCTGCTGTAGAGTCACATGTAGAGGGTTAGGGAGGAGGAGGAAGAGGACCTGACCCTGCTGTAGAGTAACATGTAGAGGGTTAGGGAGGAGGAGGACCAGACCCTGCTGTAGAGTCACATGTAGAGGGTTAGGGAGGAGGAGGAGGACCTGACCCTGCAGTAGAGTCACATGTAGAGGGTTAGGGAGGAGGAGGAGGACCTGACCCTGCTGTAGAGTCACATGTAGAGGGTTAGGGAGGAGGACCTGACCCTGCTGTAGAAGTCACATGTAGAGGGTTAGGGAGGAGGAGGACCTGACCCTGCTGTAGAGTAACATGTAGAGGGTTAGGGAGGAGGAGGAGGACCTGACCCTGCTGTAGAGTAACATGTAGAGGGTTAGGGAGGAGGAGGAAGAGGACCTGACCCTGCTGTAGAGTAACATGTAGAGGGTTAGGGAGGAGGAGGACCTGACCCTGCTCTAGAGTCACATGTAGAGGGTTAAGGAGGAGGAGGAGGAGGACCTGACCCAGCTGTAGAGTAACATGTAGAGGGTTGGGGAGGAGGATCTGACCCTGCAGTAGAGTCACATGTAGAGGGTTAGGGAGGAGGAGGACCTGACCCTGCAGTAGAGTCACATGTAGAGGGTTAGGGAGGAGGAGGACCTGACCCTGCAGTAGAGTAACATGTAGAGGGTTAGGGAGGAGGAGGAAGAGGACCTGACCCTGCTGTAGAGTCACATGTAGAGGGTTAGGGAGGAGGACCTGACCCTGCTGTAGAGTAACATGTAGAGGGTTAGGGAGGAGGACCTGACCCTGCTGTAGAGTAACATGTAGAGGGTTAGGGAGGATGAGGAAGAGGACCTGACCCTGCTGTAGAGTCACGTGTAGAGGGTTAGGGAGGAGGACCTGACCCTGCTGTAGAGTAACATGTAGAGGGTTAGGGAGGATGAGGAAGAGGACCTGACCCTGCTGTAGAGTCACATGTAGAGGGTTAGGGAGGAGGAGGAGGACCTGACCCTGCTGTAGAGTAACATGTAGAGGGTTAGGGAGGAGGAGGAGGACCTGACCCTACTGTAGAGTCACATGTAGATGGTTAGGGGGAGGAGGAGGACCTGACCCTGCTGTAGAACTCTCTCGTAGAGGGTTAGGGAGGAGGAGGAGGAGGACCTGACCCTGCTGTAGAGTAACATGTATAGGGTTAGGGAGGAGGAGGAGGACCTGACCCTGCTGTAGAGTCACATGTAGAGGCTTAGGGAGGAGGATGAGGACCTGACCCTGCTGTAGAGTCACATGTAGAGGGTTAGGGAGGAGGAGGAGGACCTGACCCTGCTGTAGAGTCACATGTAGAGGGTTAGGGGAGGAGGACCTAACTCTGCTGTAGAGTAACATGTAGAGGGTTAGGGAGGAGGAGGAGGACCTGACCCTGCTGTAGAGTCACATGTAGAGGGTTAGGGAGGAGGACCTGACCCTGCTGTAGAGTCACATGTAGAAGGTTAGGGAGGAGGAGGAGGACCTGACCCTGCTGTAGAGTCACATGTAAAGGGTTAGGGAGGAGGAGGAGGACCTGACCCTGCTGTAGAGTAACATGTAGAGGGTTAGGGAGGAGGAGGAGGACCTGACCCTGCAGTAGAGTCACATGTAGAGGGTTAGGGAGGAGGAGGAGGACCTGACCCTGCTGTAGAGTCACATGTAGAGGGTTAGGGAGGAGGACCTGACCCTGCTGTAGAAGTCACATGTAGAGGGTTAGGGAGGAGGAGGACCTGACCCTGCAGTAGAGTCACATGTAGAGGGTTAGGGAGGAGGAGGAGGACCTGACCCTGCTGTAGAGTAACATGTAGAGGGTTAGGGAGGAGGAGGAAGAGGACCTGACCCTGCTGTAGAGTAACATGTAGAGGGTTAGGGAGGAGGAGGACCTGACCCTGCTCTAGAGTCACAGGGTTAAGGAGGAGGAGGAGGAGGACCTGACCCCGCTGTAGAATAACATGTAGAGGGTTGGGGAGGAGGATCTGACCCTGCAGTAGAGTCACATGTAGAGGGTTAGGGAGGAGGAGGACCTGACCCTGCAGTAGAGTCACATGTAGAGGGTTAGGGAGGAGGAGGACCTGACCCTGCAGTAGAGTCACATGTAGAGGGTTAGGGAGGAGGAGGACCTGACCCTGCAGTAGAGTAACATGTAGAGGGTTAGGGAGGAGGAGGAAGAGGACCTGACCCTGCTGTAGAGTCACATGTAGAGGGTTAGGGAGGAGGACCTGACCCTGCTGTAGAGTAACATGTAGAGGGTTAGGGAGGATGAGGAAGAGGACCTGACCCTGCTGTAGAGTCACATGTAGAGGGTTAGGGAGGAGGACCTGACCCTGCTGTAGAGTAACATGTAGAGGGTTAGGGAGGATGAGGAAGAGGACCTGACCCTGCTGTAGAGTCACATGTAGAGGGTTAGGGAGGAGGAGGAGGACCTGACCCTGCTGTAGAGTCACATGTAGATGGTTAAGGGGGAGGAGGAGGACCTGACCCTGCTGTAGAACTCTCTCGTAGAGGGTTAGGGAGGAGTAGGAGGAGGATCTGACCCTGCTGTAGAGTAACATGTATAGGGTTAGGGAGGAGGAGGAGGAGGACCTGACCCTGCTGTAGAGTCACATGTAGAGGGTTAGGGAGGAGGAGGACCTGACCCTGCTGTAGAGTCACATGTAGAGGCTTAGGGAGGAGGAGGAGGACCTGACCCTGCTGTAGAGTCACATGTAGAGGGTTAGGGAGGAGGAGGAGGACCTGACCCTGCTGTAGAGTCACATGTAGAGGGTTAGGGAGGAGGACCTAACCCTGCTGTAGAGTAACATGTAGAGGGTTAGGGAGGAGGAGGAGGACCTGACCCTGCTGTAGAGTCACATGTAGAGGGTTAGGGAGGAGGACCTGACCCTGCTGTAGAGTCACATGTAGAAGGTTAGGGAGGAGGAGGAGGACCTGACCCTGCTGTAGAGTCACATGTAGAGGGTTAGGGAGGAGGACCTGACCCTGCTGTAAAGTCACATGTAAAGGGTTAGGGAGGAGGAGGAGGACCTGACCCTGCTGTAGAGTAACATGTAGAGGGTTAGGGAGGAGGAGGAGGACCTGACCCTGCTGTAGAGTCACATGTAGAGGGTTAGGGAGGAGGACCTGACCCTGCTGTAGAAGTCACACGTAGAGGGTTAGGGAGGAGGACGTGACCCTGCTGTAGAGTCACATGTAGAGGGTTAGGGAGGAGGAGGACCTGGCCCTGCTGTAGAGTAACATGTAGAGGGTTAGGGGAGGAGGAAGAGGACCTGACCCTGCTGTAGAGTAACATGTAGAGGGTTAGGGAGGAGGAAGAGGACCTGACCCTGCTGTAGAGTCACATGTAGAGGGTTAGGGAGGAGGACCTGACCCTGCTGTAGAGTAACATGTAGAGGGTTAGGGAGGAGGAGGAGGACCTGACCCTGCTGTAGAGTAACATGTAGAGGGTTAGGGAGGAGGAGGAAGAGGACCTGACCCTGCTGTAGAGTCACATGTAGAGGGTTAGGGAGGAGGACCTGACCCTGCTGTAGAGTAACATGTAGAGGGTTAGGGAGGATGAGGAAGAGGACCTGACCCTGCTGTAGAGTCACATGTAGAGGGTTAGGGAGGAGGAGAGGACCTGACCCTGCTGTAGAGTCACATGTAGAGGGTTGGGAGGAGGACCTGACCGTGCTGTAAAGTCACATGTAAAGGGTTAGGGAGGAGGAGGAGGACCTGACCCTGCTGTAGAGTAACATGTAGAGGGTTAGGGAGGAGGAGGAGGACATGACCCTGCTGTAGAGTCACATGTAGAGGGTTAGGGGAGGAGGACCTGACCCTGCTGTAGAAGTCACAGGTAGAGGGTTAGGGAGGAGGAAGAGGACCTGACCCTGCTGTAGAGTCACATGTAGAGGGTTAGGGAGGAGGACCTGACCCTGCTGTAGAGTAACATGTAGAGGGTTAGGGAGGAGGAGGAGGACCTGACCCTGCTGTAGAGTAACATGTAGAGGGTTAGGGAGGAGGAGGAGGACCTGACCCTGCTGTAGAGTCACATGTAGATGGTTAGGGGGGAGGAGGAGGACCTGACCCTGCTGTAGAACTCTCTCGTAGAGGGTTAGGGAGGAGGAGGAGGAGGACCTGACCCTGCTGTAGAGTAACATGTATAGGGTTAGGGAGGAGGAGGAGGACCTGACCCTGCTGTAGAGTCACATGTAGAGGCTTAGGGAGGAGGAGGAGGACCTGACCCTGCTGTAGAGTCACATGTAGAGGGTTAGGGAGGAGGATCTGACCCTGCTGTAGAGTCACATGTAGAGGGTTAGGGAGGAGGACCTAACCCTGCTGTAGAGTAACATGTAGAGGGTTAGGGAGGAGGAGGAGGACCTGACCCTGCTGTAGAGTCACATGTAGAGGGTTAGGGAGGAGGACCTGACCGTGCTGTAAAGTCACATGTAAAGGGTTAGGGAGGAGGAGGAGGACCTGACCCTGCTGTAGAGTAACATGTAGAGGGTTAGGGAGGAGGAGGAGGACATGACCCTGCTGTAGAGTCACATGTAGAGGGTTAGGGAGGAGGACCTGACCCTGCTGTAGAAGTCACAGGTAGAGGGTTAGGGAGGAGGAAGAGGACCTGACCCTGCTGTAGAGTCACATGTAGAGGGTTAGGGAGGAGGACCTGACCCTGCTGTAGAAGTCACACGTAGAGGGTTAGGGAGGAGGACGTGACCCTGCTGTAGAGTCACATGTAGAGGGTTAGGGAGGAGGAGGACCTGGCCCTGCTGTAGAGTAACATGTAGAGGGTTAGGGAGGAGGAAGAGGACCTGACCCTGCTGTAGAGTAACATGTAGAGGGTTAGGGAGGAGGAAGAGGACCTGACCCTGCTGTAGAGTCACATGTAGAGGGTTAGGGGAGGAGGACCTGACCCTGCTGTAGAGTAACATGTAGAGGGTTAGGGAGGAGGAGGAGGACCTGACCCTGCTGTAGAGTAACATGTAGAGGGTTAGGGAGGAGGAGGAAGAGGACCTGACCCTGCTGTAGAGTCACATGTAGAGGGTTAGGGAGGAGGACCTGACCCTGCTGTAGAGTAACATGTAGAGGGTTAGGGAGGATGAGGAAGAGGACCTGACCCTGCTGTAGAGTCACATGTAGAGGGTTAGGGA